>NW_010160267.1:0-42059 GCF_000695765.1 Mesitornis unicolor | reverse complement strand
CAACCGAGCGATTCTGTGATTTTGTGATTCTATGACTCCATAAACAGCTTCACTGGGGTAATGTCAGGTTCCAGCATCTGCAGTTGTAATGGTTTGTGATGTATGTTCTTGATGTTAGTTGTGCTGATTTCATAATCTCCTTTAGCAACCACCAGCAAATACTTCACTGTAGTGGTCATTAAGAAGAGGAAACTGGAGTGTACTTGTGAAGATCAGTTAGCACTCAATTAACATGCAGTGAAGCTTCATTTGCACACTTCTTGAAAGATCAGGGTCTCCGTTAGGCTGATAAGAGCATGAGTATATGCTTGGAACTGCTCAGTTGCTGGTTGTAAAGGGGTAGAAGGAGAGCTGTTCTGGCAGCAGTGACTTCAGCTTTGAATTGTAACTGTGGTCACTTTACCGTTCTGACAATCCTAGGGTTTAATGCTTTTCTTAGTGCAAGCCTAGTCAGGAAGCTATGTCTAGGTAGACTTAATGAATGAAACTTCTTAGACAGTCTGTTGGGTCTCCTTTTCCCTAAACAAATTGCACAAGAAACCCTAGCCATGAGGGGAAGTAGGGGAAGGCTGAACTCCTTTCCTAGCCAGGCTTCTCTCTCGAAGTCTGTGGGAGAAGACTTGCATGTTAGAAGCCTGTTGAAGCCCAAAGGAGAAAATGTATCTATAGTTTAAGAAAAAAACCTCAATACTTGTGTTTTTTGAGTATTGCTCAAACACAACCCATGTTCTAATAACATCAGCTTCTACCCAGTGCCAGTCAGAAGACAGCCTTCAAGAGATCCCATTTTGCCTAAGAATGGCTAGTTTCTGACTAACGCCTTGTATGTAGGCCACATAGCATTTTCTGAAGATGGACTTCATCAAACCTTGCCAGCAAACACCCTTCAGGAGGTGTGTGTGTGTGGTTTTGGTTTTGTTTTGTTTCCCAAATCAAAAGACCTTCAGATTGAGTGCTTCTACCTGTCTGTATTAATAATGTTGGCTTGTGATCTGTTTCTAAACCCTTGAAGCCACAGTTAGGGCCTTTGTCGCTTTGTGAAGCAAAAAAGCTTTCTTTTGATGATATAAATGTAATTGAAAATAACTTGGGTACTTTCATTGTTGAAGTTCTGCAGAAACTTTTTCCATGTAAAATGCTTACAGTATTTTAACTAAAGTCATCTTTAAAAAAAAACAAACCAAAAAAACAAAAACCCAAACAAACAAAAAACCAAAACAAAACACCAAAACCAAAAAAAACAACAACAAAATTGAGGCACACAAGCTATCTTAACATGACCTTTGCCATGATTACAGCTAGTCTGAGTTGCTAGCCCTAAGTATGCCATATTTGAGTTTTTATTTTGAATATGTAGACCAAAGCAGAATCCAGCCAACAGAGGGATGTTAAAAACTAGAGCTCTGGTTCTTAGTGGAGAACATTAAGAACTGCAGTTCTTCAGAAGCATAGCATCCTCCTCGCTACATATATAAATACTACACGGTAGGATTGATTCAAAGGGCAATGTCTGGTTGGCTCTATATACTACGTACAGGGAGCGTTTGTATCTTCTTTTTTTAAGGTAGCTTAGGGAAAAAAAAAGTGAAGATGAGGTTTGTGCTAATGCACTTGTGCTGTAAGCTTCAGTTTGTAGGATAAGCATCTCAGTGAGAAAATGAGCTTGCTTATAAGTTCAGTGAGTCAGTATTTAACTTTATTCAACACTTCGTTCTACCTGACGAGTTAAGAATTTTAGAACAAATTTAAGAACGGCCGTGCAGGGTGCGGGCCTTATGGGGACTTTTAATCCAGGTTTACCTCAGTCCTTGGTTTCCAAGCTTGCTCAAAATTTCAGTTCATGTTAAGGATTTATATGCCTAGCAACTGAGGTGTTAGTCAAGCTAACCTTTGAGAGGCACTTTAGTGAAGTGTGAAAGCTTTTTAGGAACCTCTGTCCCTGTCCATGCCCACAATAAACATCTATTGTATAGGGGTAGCCTCAAGATACGCAAATGTGGCTGTTTGTTGATAGTTGAGAGGCTTTTTCTTTGTATCCATTCTGAATGAAGCATAAAATGTTGGTTTTCTCTTTAGTAGAGATGAAGATGACATAAATGATGTGACTTCTATGGCTGGGGTCAACATTAATGAGGAGAATGCATGCATTTTAGCAACCAACTCTGAACTGATTGGTACAGTGATCCGCTCTTGCCCAGATGAACCTTTTCTCTCCTCAGAAGTGCTTCAGAAGAAAATCTTGAACATAGGTGAGAACAAAGCACACGTAACAGACATATGGATGTTGTATGTATTGCCTGTTCCATCAGCCACCCTCCAATCTTTGGAGAAGGAGCTGGAAATGTTAAGAACTATTATAACTGCTGTCTCAATTTTTGTGTTTCTACCAAACTATGCTGAGTTTTTACTTCCCTTTCTAGAAAACAAATGTTCTTCAAGTTTTTTATGTGGAAATAGTCTGAAGCACAAACAGAAAAAAGGAAGTTGAGCCCCTCTTACATGTGATAACTGAGCAACTTTATTAGTCTTAAAATTTATGGAACACATAACACATAGATGCTAGTGTCAAATCAGACACTTAAATGTGCTTTTCTATTTCTGCAGCTCCGAACTTGATGTATTACACTGAGTTTCCTAACAAGTTTTGCATTCCTCAGCCTGTTCAGGTATATGTACTCTGTTGACCAACTTTACAGATCCTGCCCATGTGATTAGGAAGAAATTTCAAACCACCAGCATGTGCAGGATGCAGCTTTGCTTATGACGCCCTTTATAGAAAAGTCTTCATTAATTTTTTGCAAAAGAGATGTTAAAGCTGTTTGGATCAGTGAATAATACAGTGGAATGTGTGTTGAATGAGACGAAACTGTAACAGGATGTTTTTAGTGCATGTATCAGCTGTTAGTTTCTGAGCAAATAACTGTTGCTTAGCAATGTTGTATTGTGTCAGAGTAGGGAGCATGCATTTGTTATAGCACCACACCAATTGGTACTACTGCCGTCTGCAGCAAACTGGATGACTGTTGCTCAACTCCGTCCTCGTGCTCTCTGCCTGATAACTTGCCATACTGGAACAGTGAGTTTTGCAGCTGAGCGTTCAGGAAAGCCTGCAGTTTGTATGTGCAGTTGTAGTTCTGTCACAGCGGTTTAACTACATGACCGCAAAGTCCTTCTGCATGCAACTTGTTCTTGGTCCAAACTAAGCAGCTGGCCTGTGACAAGCATGTAACCTGTAAATGCTACTTCAATACATCCTGCACTGGTTAGCCGGATGTGCCATCTGAGCTGTATGGGGCACAGTTGAATGAAGTAAGTGCTGTGCTACTAGTGGAAAAGGGAAAATACACATTGAAACTGGTGCCTAGAACCTTTTCTCAAAATTCAGTAGAGCGTTAACCATAGGCAGTAGGTGTAAGGGAAAAATAAAGAGCTCTACAAAAACATAAAGAGAAAGTACTTCTAGAGTAAGTGTCTGGTCTTCACACCCCAAACAATTCATTGAAAGGTGGAAAATACAAGTCTGGCTGTTTCATGGTTGGCATGGTAGCTGGTCCATGTTAATAGTAACTGCACTAATAATACATGTTGTAAATGAAAAATATTTTGATAGCAAGGAAATAAATACTGTCAGGGAGTACAGCAGTTCAGAAAATGTATCCTTCTGCTCTCAATCTGAGTCCTCTGGTTTAGGAAGTGTGTGTGAAGGGAGATTTGACAGTTTGGGGAGACTTTGTTTTGTTTTTAAGTTGACGTTTCAGTATTCTCATAATCTAGTGGGAAACTGCTGAGGAAGTGTTGAAAGATGCTTGAGCAAAATGAGCTTTGCACTCAGCTCAGATACTGGCCAAGATCAACTCGTGGGAGTGCTTTGACTGAACCTGAAAAAACATTGTAGGTTCTCCCTGTCTTACAAGATTGCTATTCATTTTCAGTTAGAGTAGCAAAGGCAAATGAAATAGGTGATTAATTTTTTTACAGTGTACTGTTTATCCATTCTTAATGCTCCACTTGGTAATAAATACCAAAATGGGTTTTGAAGGCGTGCTGTATATTGCATCATAAAGTATTACAGCTGCTGTAAATGCAGCGAGGGGCAAGGAAAAGTGCTTCTGACAGGTACAGCATATGAAGCATGTGAAACTGCTGCCTGCTGTGCCTACCAGGGAATAGTCACTGCCATCCAGGTGTCTTCACGGAGTCGTGTTGAGTGATGGATGGTGTCAGCCACAGGAAGGCTTCTCCGTCGTCAGCCTGCAGCCTCAAGAAGGTTGCAGAGGTGACGCCCGGCTCTGGGTGTGGGAGCAGCAGGGCTTTGCCTGGAGCTGTCACCAGCCGTGGTTGCAGCTGCTGAAATGCAGAG
The DNA here is from genome assembly GCF_000695765.1 of Mesitornis unicolor. Lineage (NCBI taxonomy): Eukaryota > Metazoa > Chordata > Aves > Mesitornithiformes > Mesitornithidae > Mesitornis > Mesitornis unicolor. Next base: position 37,699 of record NW_010160267.1, on the reverse strand, counting down.
AGGCAACAGTAGCCTCAGAGAAAAGGTTGAAGGTGATGGCGTGGTGACTCTGGCTGGGCTTGATCTGTGTTGCCCGAGCTGCTGCCGTGGGATGGTTGGATCTGTCTGCCCCAACAGACAGAGAGGGTCCTGTGTGCCCAGAGTGCACTGCAAAAAGCATTCCCGCTCATCGAATAAATGTCATGAGTTGTTAACAAGCATGGTGTCAAGCAGGGCAAGATGTAAGTCTCTATTTTTTTTAATTACTGGAATTAACAGAATATGGCACTAATTTCTACAGCTACTGCTTCTCCCCCTCCCCGAACATGGAGCTTGATTTGTGTTCTTATTAACTTTGTCCTATAAATGACCTTGCAAAGAGAGTGGTTCTGGAGGCTAAGTGAAACAATGTCTATATTTTCTGAAGCTCCAGGCTAAGTTTTATTAATGTAATGTCTAAGATCTTTGAAGTTGTGACTTTACCAGGAAAATCATAATCTCCAAACCTTTATTCATAATGGGTATGACTTCCAGGGGGAACAGAATACCTGCTGTGCTAATTATTTCAATTATCAGCTACTACTAAAACACGTAATGGATTTTCTCTGCTTCCACAGGTAAAAGGCATGACATTATGGAACTTAACTCTGATGTTGTGAACTTGATCTCCCACGCCACACAGGAGAGATTACGAGGGCTCCTAGAAAAACTGACTGTAATTGCTCAGCATAGAGTATCAACCCACAAGGTAAAGGAAATCATTAAGCAAGTTTTGCACCAAAGTTTTCCTGCTTTGCAGCCTTGAAGGTAAACCTCTTCCAAGTATAGGCACATTGTATGCAATATGTGCGTTTTCAGTATCTTCCAAAGGCTGGTTTTGTTTTAACTGTTAATAGCCTCTAACTATTCCTTACATTTTCCATTTGACTTGTTGGATAGATGCTCTTAAAGCTCAGCATAAGAGTAAATGCATGTGTTTCTCCTTCTCCAGGAGAAGTGGTAGATGTAACACAAAATCTGTCTTGCATGGTAATTGTAAAGCCATTTTTGAATCCTACTGGTGGTCGGGTTGTTTTAAGGGCCTGTGTTTGCTTTATGCATTTACTGTTGGTAGAACTACAGTATTGGCTCAGAAAAAAGCCTTGGGAAATTGAATTGTGTATTTTATTTTTAGAAAGTGCTCTGTGTGAAAGCAGAGGCCCCTTTGATCTTGAAGTTTCTGGAACTTCTTTCCCGCCAATGCTGCTTCAGATTCCCTCCCCTCCCTCTTGTATTAGCTCCGTTCAGTATAAAGTATATTGGGTTCCAGTGAGCCAGTATCCCTTAAGATGCTTGTAAATGGCAAGCAATAACTACCAGTGGCCAAAGTAGCTCTTTGAGGCTTTTTTTTTTTGTCATTCAGTATTAAGATGTTAGACCTTCCTTTTTTCAGCTTCAAGCTGCTTAAAAAAAAAAAAGGAAGTTAGAAGCAGATGTATCTGTTAACTCTTAAGTTCTTGTTTGTTTGGTGTGGTTTTTTTTTAACGAGACCTTTATACTTAATGGAATTTAACAAGAGCAACTTAGTGATGGGGTAGGAGTTATTTCTGCACCGAACGCTTTTTATTGGCTCTTAAGCCTGGAGAAGCAATAGTAGAGAGCAGGAACAATTTGGAAACTTCCAAGTATTTATAGTGATGTCTGGAGCACTTGGAGTATGCTGTTCCTTGCCAGAAGAAGATGCAGTAGGAAAAAAAAAACAATACAGAAGAAGTATAGAGGTTTTTTTTATGAGTAGTCTTTAGAAATCTGCACATGTTCTGTGTTGTCTGTCCAAAGTGGAAGATCCAATAAAGCTTGTGAGCAAAAGTGAAGTGGAAGCTGAAGTCCTGGGCAGTTGGTAGGACTTAGTGTCTTGGAGACACCAAGGGGACAAGGGAATGTTTTTGGACAGTATGCTTGAGAGGGCTGATTTCTTACTCATTGAACTAAAGCAATAGAAAAACTGATAGGTTTTTGTCTGATTGAGTCGCCAGAAGCAGTGATAATATTCTAAGACTGCAGTAAGCTTGCTTGCTTGCTTTCCCTCTTTTCTCAAAAATCAAAACAAACAAAAAAGTAATGGGCACAATAATCCTAGAGGCACAGGTACCCTCTTTTGTTCGGAAGATGGTATTACACTACAGAGGAGTGTCCTGCACGATTACATTTGTGAGTAATATTATTGTTAGAGATGCTGACAGTGTTTTAAAAATCAGAGTTCAAGAACAGAGCACTACAGGGTTTTGGAGCCCTGTTATGTATTTATATATGTATTTACACAGCTCTGTATTCCATCTCCCTCAGTGCTTGCCCCGTCCTGTTTTCCCTCTAGGCTATTGATAGGATCCAGTGTGCAATGTGGCTCCATGTACTTCAGAGATTATCCGAGAGGATTGAGTCGTTGACCTGTAAGGCTTTGTACTGGCTTATCTTCATTACAAAAAGACAGACAGTAATAGGGATAAGTGTAGTGAAACCAAGGTAACTATTGTTAGGGTAGAAGTTGGTGTAAAAAGCTGATAATTCGTGGGGTCATACTCGGGAAACTCTTCTTCCCAGTTTGCTCAGCTTATGCCTCACAGCTTACATGGGATGGGTAGCCCTGCAGAGAGAGAGTGTTGGTAGGGTAAAAGCTTCATACTGTGCCACCATGTAGACTTGCCAGCTTTTGCCATTTTGCTGAATTTAAGGGGGAGAAAAAAAGTTTATAATTGGAAGTTACTAACTTAGTTAGGATAGAACTATCATGGTGGTCTCTTTATGTGAAATAGGAATTGCCTTTCAGATTGTTGTAAGCTGCAATCTGTGCTGCGACTCTTGTTGCAGTGCCTTTGTAGAGCCTTGGTAAGACCCTAAATGGAATCAGCTAGCTAGTTTCTTTCACTCCTATAATCTGGAGAACTGCTGAGGTGTAAGAGTATGCACGTGGCATAATATGATACCCAAGATCAGAGTTAGTAATGACAACTAAACAGTACAGTGATTAAAAAAACGTTTTTGATGTGAGTGGATTCAGCACAGCATGAGATCACTGCCACGCTCTTGTGTTTGGAGCCCATGAGCACATGGCTCTGAGAGGCGTGGTATAGTGCTGTGCTATAAACATTACTCCATGAAAACACTTTCCCCATGTGAAGTAGCAGTAAAACACTGTACCCCTAAAAGGTACTCTTTGTAGGGCAGTTTGGTGTGGCAGCTGCATTGGTTTAGGGATTAAGCTCTAAATGCAGTGAAGGAGTGAGCTCTCCTAGATGTGAAAACAGCCTCCTCCTACCTACTCTGTGCTGCTGTAAAACATTAGCAATAGCTTCTTTCAGGATAGCAGAAAAACTTTCACTTTTGGTGAACTCCAGATTAAATTTAGCTCACCTTAAAGACAAGACATCTTTTTAACTGTCAGATATACAAGTTCAGCTTTACGCATAGGATCCTAACCACGCGCTCTATTGTGGTGACATGCTTTATCTACCAGTAACTTAAATTCTGATTTAAGTAACTTAAATCCTTGATTACACTTGTGACTTCAGTTTTGTTGGGATTGCACTGTTGTAGCTTGGGACAGTTTGGCTTTAAGTGAGGAAGCTAAACTGTTGCAAGAACAAAAACTGAATCCAACTTGCTTCGTCATAAGAGTAATGGCTACAAGTTATGAACAGGTATGCAATATAATGTTTTCTGTCTAAGCAATTTGGTGCGAAATGATCATAGAGAACAAGTTTATGGAGTAGGGCAAAATATAATTGCAGGTGTTCCTTTTCTAGAAAGACCTGAAATAAGGTATCTTAAAACAATTGTTGATGAGCTGAAGTACTGTTATGAATGCACCCATTTCTTGTCCCATATAAGCTCATGGTAGTGCATTGGGGTGCTTCTGGTTGAGAGGCTTGCATTCCTGATCAGCATACGGTCTTGGCTTTGGTTTTAAAAACGTAAGTATCTGACTCTGACTTTGGGCATTCCATGGCAAAAACTTTGGAAAAAATAATCTTCTGGTAATACGGCTTTCTTCTTTGTCCCTTTAAAAGGATTGTGGGATGGTGGGGGATTATTATAAACTGCTGCTTAAACAAATTGTACTAATGTACTGAGACTGACTCAAAGTAGCATCTGTTTTGTGGGGAGAAGTAAAAAAATAAATCTTGAGCAGTAACAGAAGAGGGAGGAAAGGTTTGTTGGACTTTTTTCTGCTTGGGAAAGACAGTATTCCTGGGTTGCAAGACGTGGCGAGCCACAGGTGGTGATACATGACGATTGAAAAGGACCAAACTCAATACCAGAAGAGAGATTGATTTCATGCTGTGGCTGGGTTGAGAATTCAGACTGGGAGACAACAGTGGCCCACAAGAAGACTTGTATTTTCTTCGAGCTTTTAAAACTAAAAAACCAAACACTACAAACTTAAAATGTATTTTTTATTTTTACCCTTTCTCTTTTAAGAGGGAAAGGATATGATGTTCTACTGCTTTACAAGCTCTTTTTTCCCCCCTCTTAACCTGTCCAGAAGACAGTTCTGTACATAAGTTTACTGGATAGGAAAGTGCTGTTTAAAGCAGAATTTTAGCCTTTAAACTTTATTGTTACAGTCAATAAACAATAGAACTGGCTGTTGCTTGTGTCACTTCTGCAATAACCTCTTACTAGTCACAGATGCAAAGAAACATGCTTCAGTGGAGAGGAGATGTGTAAGTGACTACCTGAAGTCTTTCTAAAACAGCCTACACTTTTCAGCTTTGAAAAAATAGTAGAGTTCTTTTCAGATTGCTCCCACAGGGTTTATTAGCTTTAGTGGTGTATATAAAAGCCTGATTGTCTATAACAAACTTCTCTTTCTAGGGGAGTGATAAGTACATTGTATCTAGTGACACCAGAGCACAGCTGAGATTTCTTGAAAAGCTTGATCACCTAGAAAAGCAGAGAAGGGATGAAGAGGAACGTGAAATGTTGCTTCGAGCAGCCAAGGTAAGAACTTCACTTCTTGCTTTACAAGGAAGTAGTGGTATCCTTTAGACGGGTGAACATCTTCGGGTTTCTCTGATTTCTGCTTTAAATGTAGTAACCGTTAACCTTATAACTGGTAATCCATAATGTTTAGGACAGCTTAGGCTATACAGAAAAGGATCTTAGCTTTTTATATTCTTTTAAAAAATGACAAGTGTTCTTTCAAATATGTGGTGGGGTGAACTCTCTGCTGAAGATTATTCTTATTGGTCAAAATTAAATAAAAGAAGTATTCACGTAGCCATAAACGTCCTTCCTGGCTCTACTTCTGGCTCTGAAATCAGTATGTATTTTCTCCATTTCTGTATATGGCACTGTTTGGCAGTATGGGTTCTCTAGGCTCGTTTGAGTTGGAGCCTGGTGAGATCCACCACTGCCAGAGGTATTTGTAGTCAGATCAGAGGGCTGGCCTTGGAGCTGGCACCCTAGCATCTGTGAACACCCGACAGAGCCACCGCTAGTGCAGAATAAGTACCCTTCTTCCTACTTCCCTCCTGTCACAAATGGGAGCAAAACCAAAAAAAAAATCAGTAGGTATTGCTCCATAAGATGTGACTTGACCATCTTCTGTTTGTTGGGGTTTTTTGGTTTTGTTTCAAGCTGAATTCTGGAGCCCCTGGGGTAGAAACCTAATCTAGAGTTTAAAGAATCATGTTGTACTTGCACGAGTGCGACTCCCTTTCTTTCCTACACTTCCTGTCCTTTTTAAGTGTCTGCTGCTGACATGAACAACATCATGCCTAGACTGGACCTGACTGACAGTGTTAGCATCATTTTCAGCTTAATCTTGCTTCAGGCTAGAGCAGAGGCAGCCGGCCCAGATGAAGAGGGGGATGCGTGCGCATGTGTGTGGAGGGGGAGGGAAGTCGGTCTGGATTGGGGCATTCATCCCTGGAGCTAAATCTTTCAATCACCAGAGAAAATTGTCATTTATTAAATATTTAACAGATACGATGGTGTTTGGATGCCAGTAATTTTGATTCGATCTTTTTCCTCTTGCTTTGGTAGAGCCGTTCCAATAAAGAAGATCCAGAGCAACTGCGGTTAAAGCAGAAAGCAAAAGAGGTAGGACTTTCCAGTTACCATGCTTGCCTTTGTGTGTTGAGAGAAGGTTGGCAGCCCTGTCCTGGCAATTAGGTCAGGGTTTATTTTGCTGCTGCATACCATTTGCAGAGGCCTTGGGGAAGGACAGGAACTGCCACAGGCAAGGGCAGTGCTTCAAATGAGGTCAATGAATTATGAGCTCTCTTTCTTAACATTTTATTTTCGTAGTTTCAGTCCTGTCTAGAAATGGTCCTTTGTAAACTGCAGCAGTACACTTGGTAGGAATATAATGTGGGATTAGAGGGATGGGGGGGTAAAAAAAAAAAAAGGGAAACAAAAAAAAAAAGAAACTTTGAGATTTAGCATCTGGGACTGTACAATAGGCTACATTTTTCCAGGGTAATTGTTCGTTTTGTAAATCTGATACTGCTTATAATTCTTTGGCTGGGAGGCGGTACTGGGATTTAGTTTTAAATGGAAAACGCCTCTGGCTTTTAATTTTCTGGGCCCAGCAGTTTTCTGTTCTGGAATGGAGCCCTTGTTTCACACAGTTCATGTTTAGCTGCAGGGGTTTTAGTTTATAGCTTAGACTGGTTAAGCTTTTACTCCCAGAGGCCTCTGCATAGCAACTGTAGAAATCAACAAATAAGTTCATTTATGTCTGCAGCCTCCTCTCAGTAGCTGACTTTTTACATTTCCCAATATCCATTTCCTGACTTTTCTAGCCTGAGAGAAAAAAGCTCCACTAATTGGAGCTTATTTTAATTGAGCCTTAATATTGGATCTCACTGGAGTTGCCCCCAGAGCTACTGGGAACAGAATGAAATGAAAGTACCTAAGGTTGAAGATGTGTGTGCGTGTGTACGTGTGTGTGAAATTTTTCACTTGACCTACAGATTCTTTTCCCTGCTGAATAAATCATCAAGCCTGTTCACATTTCTGATTAAGGATCTGACAGCAGACGATAATAAAGACAATTGAGGTGTGAGATGTGTGATACAGAGCTGAAGAAATTGGTTTCTATAGTTACTTGACTGATTTCATGCAATTTTTAAGGATCTTTGTGCTAAATGAGAGTGATTTTCTGAGCAACCTTTCTCCTTAACTGTGCCTCTTGAACTATGAAATTTGTTGTTGCTTAACATTGCTGTACTTGGCTCCTAGGTGCCAGCAGCAGCAGCAGGTTATTTATGAATGCTTTAAAGGCCCTTATTGTTTGGATTAATGTAGAAGCCCAGGCAAAACAAATGGAAATCGAGTAAAATAGTATTAGAATCAATGCTCTGAATTTCCACCTAGTAGAAGAAATTTGTAAAATAAGAGGAGAGAGAAGGAACTTGCTTTACTGTCTATCTTTTAATTCTTTCTTTCTGCGTTCAACTCTCTCTTCATGCTTACAATCTGCGAGTACAAAGTTGCCCTAAAGCCCTTCCCAGTTTGCCTCTAGTGCCACCAGGATCAACAATCAGTGGGTGATGCTAATTTGTCTCGTTTTGTAGGTGGCTTTACGTCTGCATCATCTGGTCACTTCTAGAGGTTCTTTTATTAAAACACTGCAAAGCAATTTGTTTATGCAACTTTGTTTCTCTTTTCCTCTGAAGAGTAATGTGTAAGATCTTGAAAAATATTCTGTGATTTGGATATTTAGAACAGAAAAAAGATGTGTGTGTTTTGGGTCACTTTTTAGATTGGGTGGTATTGTTAATGAGATCTCTTAAAAAATGGCATACAAAAAAGGAGCCAACAGAGTGGAAAAGGTGTCTGAGTTTGGTACTTAATGGCCTATTAAGTGCTTGAGTTCACATCCCTCAGTGCATCTTATCATGTGCCAGACTAACGCAGCCTCCATCACATTTGTCCTTGCGTGTTTCTCCATGCTGTGCTGTTCCCAGAGTGACCATCTCCAACTGCTTCACCTAAAGAAGACAATGCAGATGTACCCCTTGGGCCAACACGGATCTTTGTGTTGGCATTGCCTTGCCCTCTGTCCTGCTGCTTTGTTTGAATGAGGCAGCCAGAACTTCTCCAGGCTTCACCCACCTTCTGTGCCAGGGGAGCTTTCTTTAATGCGAGACTGTTTCAAGCTGGAGTAGAAATGAGCCCAAATACAGCTGGTCAGTTTTGGCACTTCTTCGGAGATCAGTGGTCAGCACACATTCACATTAAAAAATGCAAACATGAGTAGAGCTGGAATAAAATAAATAACAAAATAAAAATCAATAAATATCCCAAGACTGAAACTGGTAACGCAGAAGTAAAGTGTGTGCTGGGATGAAATCCTGAAAAGGCTCACCGTTGTCTGTCTTGTCACATTGTGAGCGTAGGCTGCTCCTAAGAAAACACGTTTGGGAATTTTGATAGCTCTGTGCACTGGAAGCAGATCCTTTTCAGGCCTCTCTGGTTGATTATCCATTGAAAAGCCTGATCTGATCCACTTAAAGTTCTTTTAGAATTAACGTGGGCCTTCCTCAAAGGTGTCTTTGATGTGTTGATGGTGACCCCCCCAGGGACAAGGGAGAGGGTGTAGGGTAACGGCACTGGAGCATATTCTAAAGCAACATTTCCCAAAATGCAGAGTATACATCCTAACAATGAATACTTATAAATCCAGGATGTGCTGTCATCCAGCAGCTGGAGGCAACATCTTAACATTGGTGGAAGTACATCCAGAGACTCGGCAGTGGATTCTTTTATCCAAAAGGCTATGCATAATTGCTGTGACCTCTTCATCTTTTTTTGCATGACCTATTGCCTCGAACTTTCCCTATGCTAAGTCATTTACTTTCCTATATTCTTAGTCTATGTAGCTTGCTATGAATTAAGTCTTTATTTACTTCCCCCTTTCACCTGTTTCAGCAGATTTTAATACCTACTGAACGCACATTCCTTCCGAGACAGCTGCAAGGCTTGCCCCAAGCTGCTCCTTTGTACGCTCAAGAATTTTGTCCTTGCTCACCTCATGGGCCAGCTCTTTGTGCCACAGCGTTCCTGAAGTCTGGGTAAATTATCCTTCCTTTTCTTTCAGCCTTATCTGCCACTTCAAGCTGAGAGGATACAGTCCTCACATTGTCCCTGATGCTCGCTCGCACTTTTAAGCCGTAGTTCGTAGTTCGTTGCTTTCTGCTATTTCCTGTTCTACTTTCAACTACACTTCCAGTTACAAAGGAAATGTTGAGTTGATGCAATTCTGGTAGCTGTATTTATAGTTTATCTCTGGCTTCATCCCTTTTCTGCAATGAGCTTAGTTTAAATGAGTAGGTGTAGGATGCTGTCAAATGCGCAAGTGTGCCATATGAGCAGTGCAGCCCAGAAGACCTGTAAAAATGTCAGTATTAAACAGTGTGTACTGTAAACTTAAATATAAACCTGATCTTCTGTACTTCTGTCTCTCATCTTTAAAAGTGAGCGTGCTTCTAGTATGGCTTCAGGAAGCTTAAGACTGAGGCTGGGAATAAAACCAACCTTTTAGATTGTATGTGTGCAAGATTGCTGCTTGGGGTTGAGCAGGTATCATACTGATAGCATCTCTGCTTATTCCCTAGTAGCAGCTACCTTCATCCCTGCTCTTACCATATGGTACCTTGCAGCATCTATCAGTGGATTAAGGTGAGCAGCTGGATCTTGAGTTAAGGGAAGGAGTGTGTGGAGCACCTGATGGACAGCAGATTTGCCTGCCCTGTTTCTTGCTCTTCCAGCAGCGCTGTTCACTTATGACTGCACAGGTCTTCCCAGTCCCTTGTTCCTGCCGCTTGACACACTTGTGCATTTTACTGTTATGATTTTGACACACAAATCTCAAGCTGGCAGTAGATGAGGTGCTGAGAAAATTCAATACCTTTAGTATCAACTGACGAGGAGGAAAATAGCAAACCCTAGGTTTTTCTGTAGAGACAAAACAAACCCCATCAAAAACATAGAACCAAAAGTCTGCATGATTCCAGTGGGTTCCTGGGTGTTATATAGTAATGACTGAAATTTAGTTGTTTTGTAGTATCTTTTTTTCAAAAATCTTTTTTTTTTTTTTGCTATTTCATGTGTCCATCCTAACTCAATCCTTTATTTCCTCTCACATTCTCAAATAACAAGTAACTGTAACCTGATTCTTTGCTGCTCTCCCTACCATCTCCAACTCACATTTTCAAGTTGTTTGTTTCCTTTTTCACCCTGCACCTCTTGTGCTGCTTCTCTATTGGGTCTTCTGGACCAAATGGATCAAAGTCTTTAAGACCACTCTTGTGGCATGGGAAAAAGAAACTCCTGAGTTAACCATAACCTCTCAAAAAATCAAACAAGATGCTGCAAGCAAAATAAGATCTCCTCCGTGATCAATTGGCTTTTTATGAGCCTTCAGTGACATTCTGAGAGCTTCTGCTTAATTATCTGATTTATATTATCTTTATTGTGTAGTGTTTCTTACTTGCTTCTGCATGTTTTGAGGGGGGGGAAAAAAAGAAGCATTATTATTGAACAGACATAAATGTTGTTACCCTGCAGTGTAGCCCTACAAATAACAAAGGGCTGTCCTCAAAGATCCGGTGTGTTACGAGTCCTGCGATGTGTTAAATTGAGCAAACTAAAAAGTGAAACCAAATTCCTGTTTATGTGGCATTCACACTGGAGTTTTGAAGGAGCACAAGAAAGCAGCAGCTGAGATAGTGTGTGAGTTACCCTAAAATCAGCTAACTGGATGATGCTAGCAACTATCTTTATCTAGTGAGAAACAAAAGCCCCCATCCAGAAATCCATTAAGCCTGTTCTTGGGTTTTCAAATAACCTTTTCTAAGTTTCTCTGATAGACTATAATGGGCACGTATCCAGCTGAAAGTATGGCCTTGGATTAGAAACTTCCTAATAGAGGAAATTTTTAGGACTAAAAGTATGACAAAAATATGATAATGGAAAGTGAGGGAGTTCTGTGCCAAGAGCGAGTGTTGGGTAGACTGCACGATGAGGTGGAGAAACCTGCAGGTGGAAAATGAGTCTTGGACATTTTCTAGCTTTGAGACCTCAAGAGTGAGTAAATGTGCAGTGTTACCGCAGCTGAAAATCGTTCAAAATATCATGTGTTTGAAAGACCTCTGATTGGTTTCAAAATAATGTCTTGCAAGGGCTGGACACTCTTCTGTTGTGATAATGCAGGTCTGCTGGTGGTCATGGAGCAGTCTTCTCGCAAGTGATAGCATCTGGAACAAGAAATACAGAATATATTGCTTTGTGTGGTGTGATGTAGCCTTTTTCTTGGCCTTGCAACAGCAGCAGCATAGGCAGTATCTGCAAACACATATAGAGAGCTTGATGCTGCGTGCTGGACACCCAGGAACTTCCCTGGGCTTCCAAGTAAAGCAAGCTGATGAGACTCCACAGGGGAAAGCGTGCTCCAGGTGTTCTAGAATACACAGAAATGCGTCAATAATGGTTAAACACCCCCCCCCCCCCCCAAAATAGCAATACACACTCCACATCTGGGAAACCCTCAACAAGAACAGGCAAAATAAGGAGTCAGGAAGTCACTGCACCCTGGATTATTTCTTAAATTCTTGTGAGAAGTTAATTATTTCTATATTAGGGAATGTCAAATATGAACTGAAGGAAACCTTTTTTTTTTTTTCTATGGGTAGATTGCTTCATGGCTATCCTGGCAAAAATTTCTGTTCACCAAAACTTCTTCCTTTTAGTTCTAGACAGACAAGGCACCCGGTCTTGGGTGGCACAGCCATGGTAGGGCCCGTTCTGCCACTGAAGCATGCATGAGAAATATTAACCTGAAAGAAATCTACAGCATTACACACGGCCCTGTTATAAGTTAGGACTGTGTATCAAACCAATGCATGCTATTCTGCCTTTCTGCTGTTAAATCTAAATTACAACAGAGGGAAAAGTCAGTGGAAACTAATTGTATGGCTAATTAAAACAGTTTGAAAGGAAGCAATTGCAAGAAGAGAAACTGCATTATAGGCAAGAGGAGAGGATGGTAAATGTTTAAATATGCAGCCTTCAAATGTCAGTTTTCCTCAGAGAATGTCCCCCCTATGAGAAGTCTGCTATTCAGCTGCATTCAACCTGTAGGGTAGAAAATGTTGTATAGAAAAGGTAGAGGCTGGAGGCAGTAATGCTCATTGAGCTTTATGACAACCAGTGCGAGAAGCTTGGGATTGAAAACAGATTTTTAAGGTGTGTTTTTCATTTTTGTCAGAAGTTCCTTAAAATGCTTAAAGGGAATATAAAAAAAAAATAAAAATTGAGTTCTTTTTTCCCCAAAGACAATGAAGGGAGAAGCAATGGGGAGCAGCAGAAAACTTTCAAAGCACTAAATGGAGGACACAGTGAAACCCAGTGAAACTTTGAAAGAGGTGGTCAGAAAAAAGAATGGATCAAAAGAAGAGAGAGAAATCACTTCAGTGGAATAAGTGGCCCCACTTAAGGCACTTCAATATTTAGTTCAAAAAAACGGTAAAGGTCAATAGTAAGGATCTATGTAGGTGTTCAGGGTCCTTTTTCACTGACTCAAGCTAAAAAAGAGTAAATAGAGTAAAAAGAGTTGATATTTGGTCACAGTTGCTTTGGCTTCCTTTAGATTTTAATACTAATAATTTATTGTTTAATTTCTTTATTGTGGGAGCTGAAAGAATCAGGGTCTTCTGCCTCTTTTGTATGCCTATATTCCTTATTTCCCCCCCAAGTCTTACACAAATTCTTGTTCATCTGCTTTAGTGCTTTTATTACTCCTGATGTACTTACTGCTGGATCGCACACGTAACCCTTAGGCATACGTTAACTTGTCTTCAGCCTTCCCTGGTTTCCTTTCCTGCCAGTTCTTCTCTTACTTTAAATATTTATTTAATCTGTCCCTCTGTCAGCCTACAATGTCATATGTGGAGACATCCCTGCTTTTTACATTATATTAAACCCAGTATCTTGTACATGTACATTTTAGTCTATCCCTTATATTAATTATAACCAAGTCCAGAAGTGTGGTGTTTAGCTTTGCTGTCTCTCTTACCAGCATTTCTTCTGAGCTCATCTACATCCGTACAACTGTATTTATTTGTTATTGTATTGCCAAGACTAGTTTTGGTTTTGGTTTTGGGGGGTTTTCTTCCTAAACGTAAGGTCAAACCTGAGAAGCACAGAAGAGAAATCTCTCTTCATTTGTTTCCTAGTGCTGTGCATATTGAAGCTTCTGCAGAAGTGGGACCTGGTACGAATTTCTTGAGACCTGTGTCATCTGCCGGCCTCATGCTGGACAAGTGCCACCTGTTTGGCTTTTCTTTAACATCAACTCTATTACTGCTCAGTGAGTCCTGGCTAATACAGATGCTTAATTTCTTTGTATTTTCCTTTAGAAAAACTTTCCCTGGTAAAACTACTCTTGAGGATCTAGAGAGTAAAGGTTTCATGGGCTTTGTCTTCTATGAAAACTTATTCCAAATGCATGAGTCCTGCTCTGGGTACTCTGACTGGATACGAGGGCTTTCATTTACTCCTTTTCCAAGGTGAGCACATATTTGGCTGGGTAGCTCTTCCCCCTCTTTGATAATACAGCCACCTGCTGCTGGACACATCATGGATTAGCTGGTGTGAATTTGTTGGCTGTATTTGTAGTAACATATATTTTTCATTTTATTTGGTTGTATTTAAAGGATTCTTCCTGTTAAGGGAAAATCTGATGAGATTTGCATAACTTGAATTATTTGAGCTCTGATAATGTGAGCAATCATGTATTGTGTACTTCATAACTGAAAGAGTTCAAAACCAACTTGCAGTATAGCTTTAAAAAAAGTCTCGGCATCTCACAGCTGAAGTACTTCTTCCTATGTATGTTGAAATTTAATTTTTAATTATAAAATGCCACAAAAATGTCATTGGTGTAGTAGCAAAGCTACATTTTGCATATTTTCTGAAATGTGGAGTATGAGACAAATGAGATCGAATTTCTGTGAGCAGGAAAAGAAATATTTTCCTCAGTAGAGGACTGAGTGAAGAAGAGAGAGGTCAATTTTAAAACCTTTCATTTTGTGTGATTACAGCCATGCTGCAAATGCCATTTCACTATAAGGGAGGACTTTAAAACATACCTTACTTCTTGATTTGTGCTGCAGGTCAGATTAACTAAAATGGTTATTGTGTCACCCTAGAGATTCCTGCTTGCTGCAAGACCAGACTTTAAACCCTATTTTTATTATTAAAAAGGCCAGCAGCAACAAAGACTATTTTACAAGTTCTGAGACGTTTTCATAGCAATTTGATCTCTATACGCAGCTTTTTAGAACTCTTTGTACTGCGATTCTTAGCTTATGTAAAAATCGGGAAGGAGGGAGAAGGAGCATGAACATTCATTTGCCTCTTGCCTGGAGACTGTCCCCTCTCCATGCCCTTCTTGAGGAGTGAATTTTGAACAGGACGTGTGCTGGACTCCTGTGTTGTGGTGGAACAGCAACATCTTTCAGCACATGAAACAGGTCAGGTTGAGGGGAAACCTGATAGTTTATGGGTCCCATGTAAGGTGCAGGCTCCCCCTGCTCCTCTTGTGCCTTTACACACTTCAAGGGGAAAAAAAAAATCGTCTGTTTTCAAAATACAGACTTAGGTATGGAAATTCCTATTTGTATCCTGTTTTAGTAGAGACACCAATATTAATAAAACTGGCCCCTAGAAGGGAAATGGTACTCGATGCGGCTTATCTATGTTATATTTAATAAAGTGTGTCTACTGCTTTCACTGTCTTGCTGTAGTGATCTTTCTGCCCTAACTTGTGCGTTAAAGAACAGTCTGTTAAAGGAAGATTTGACTCAACACAGTTGCTTCTTGCTCTTTCCTAATCTTGTTTAGGAAAACCCAGCAGAAATTAGCCAGCCAGTATCCTCGGGTATCCCTTGATGTTATCTGCCTGTCTTCTCCTTATCCTGTGCTTTTAACTGCTCACACAGTGTTTGGACATTTAATCTCACACTTTTTAATGGAACGAAGCTTGATGAAAAGATGATTTTGCTGGCTTCAGCAGGGTAATTTGGATGTCTGCCCATATTGCTTAATGGGGATCTGTTGAGTCCATTATGGAGATGGAGCGTTTAAATTCATTTGTCTTAATTATGGTCTCAGAAAAATCCCCGAGATGTCTAGAATGCAGCAAGACTAGGATTTTTTTTTTTCTCTGATACCCTGAGATTCTGCCTGATTTGAAAACTCTTTTGGCTGGTTACAAGATGGAAAATGCATCGAGAGGAGTAGATGATGGTCATGATGTGTGTTTTCAGCATCGTCTTGGGAACTGCGTGGTCAAAGATGCGTCAGTTCTGTTTCTTGAAAGTGCATTTTTTTCACATCACCATCCACCAAGTGTCATCCCGTCCTTCGTAGCTATGGGTTTCTGCCAGCACCACTCTCCAGCAGCCATGCTCGCTTCTGAAGGGTGCCTGCGTCAACAGCACGCGTTGTCAGCTTGAATTGCAGGGGGTAAAGGAGTGATGGTGCCCAGGCACTGCCCTGTGCTCAGCCAGAGCAGCAGCAGCCTGGTGCTCAACCCACCCAGTCCCCTCCAACCTGTGCTGATGCCAACCCAAAGCTCCCTCAGTATTTAATTCATAGCTCTGCCTCTTGTCTGTGGTCTTTACCATGGCTGCCCATCAACATCAGCTGTGAAAAGGAGAGGGGATCTTATTTCAATAACTCTTTCAGTTATTAGCTGCTTCAAACTAATAACAAAATGTTCAGCAGCCACTCGTTTTTTACTTGTCTAACTGCAGTGAAGCTGGTTTTATGTCTTTTGGAGGGTTGAGGAAGAGGGGGGGATATGTTCTCTAATGACTACCAGGGATGGAAGCTCAATAAAGGCTATTATTTTGGTTTGTTATTTCAAAGTTTAATTAGTTTAAAAGTCCTTTTCATTTTAAGTGTAGTGATTCTTAAAAGTAAAGCAAATAGTGTTTCTCCTTGTTTTCTTTGCTACTGCAGTCCTTTGGAATTTAATCTGTCCCCAGAGGGATGCCACGTGCATAGCATTTGAAATGCCTCTTCTTATGGCAAGAAGACTGGTGTACGTGCAGCCACTGTGAGGACTGAACTACTTTGCTAGCAGGAACATGTAGTTCTACAAGGATGCTCTGGAGGTGGCTCCAGGTGTTGGAGGCCTGGGCAGCTGGGCTTGAAAGTCAGCATCTGTCTCCACCGAAGAATCTTGGTGTTTAATTGCTTCTGATTAATCTGAGAGTGATGAAGACGTCACATTAAATGCCTCAGTGTTTCACAGCGTTTGTGAAGTTTCAAGATACCTTTTTGGATTTAGTCTTATTTTTTCCCATCCCTAATTGGTTGCAAAATAAATATACACATTTAAGACTGAGTTTAAAGGGAAGTTTATTTTAAACTTTTTAAGCACATAGACCAGCTGGAGGTAACCTCAGACAATTGCAGAACACTAGTAGTTTTCAAGTTTAAGGGACATAAAACCTTCTGCTCTCTAAAATATTCTTGAAAGCAATACTGCTTATCTTGAAAAAAACCAAACCAAACAAAACCCCATTCAGAACTGAATGAATTCTGATAAATTTGGTGATAAGTGTTTACACTACACAAAAAAGCAAGAGTAGTGTGTGTGGTGAGTTATGGTATCTAGTGTTGAAGACGTACTACTACATTTCTGTCAGCAAAAGCCTACATAGTGTGATCAAAGCTGACCTACAAATAATGGTGTTTTCATAACTGAAGGATTTGTCTCATCTTAAAAAGAACAACAACAACAAAAAATTACCCCAAAAAAGAACTTCTCTCAACATAAATATGTCAAAGTCTTGCATCCCCTGATTTCTGCTGAAAAATCTTGAGCATGTGTATAATTTGAGTCTTACAGGGGAGGATGTCCTTTTAGGAATATTGTTTTTCTTCAAATAGCCCAGCTGCTGCAGTACTTGATGTGAAGCTGGCAGCATCACTAAAGTAAAAACAAGTCTACCCATGTGAAGTAAAGTAAGACTTGCAAAAAAACCCAAAAACCACCTAACCAAACAGCCCTCCTCCCAAAACACCTCCAAAACCCCATACTATTTCTTTATTGTGGATTTGTCTTTAAGTAGTAGCAAGTGGGGAAATAAGGCTATGTAGGTGCTATGAGCTCAGTTCTTACCAGCTGAATTTCTCTTCTCCAAGTGGGATCTGTGAAAGCTGAAAAGCAAGCTAAATCATAGCGTATTGTAAGCTTCCTAAGCAAAATATCTCTGCTGTCTGGATGAGGAATTCTAGTTAATTAAATTTCTTTTATGATTTGGGGTGGAGGGTGGGAAGGTAAGGGAGGAGAATTGGATGCTTTGCTACAATGATATTGCTGTAGTTTCTTTCAAGATACACAGGCGGAGAATTCCCATCTGAACAATTTTGCACGTCCCGGGAATGGGGAGAACATGTGCTAAGTAACTGTTCTAGTTGCATGCCAGATTATCTACAGATTAACATCAAACTCAGAGGTTTGTGTTTAAGGACAAAGTCAACCCGAGTAAATAGAAAAGCTTCCTTCTCTACAGAGGAAGCAAGTGCTCCTCTCCGCCCGTGCTCCACGTTGGACAGCTGGCGGATCTGAAGGCCATGTGGTTGCATTGGCAAGGTGGACAACCCAAGCGAGTCAGACTGCTGCAGACTTGACTGGGTTGAGCTCCAGAGCAGCTGGCATCTACACTTACCAAATAGAATGAAGTAGTACCTCAAAATGCAGAGAGAAAACTTTTTTTTCTTTTTAATTCTCTTGACTATGGGTTTCTCTTCCATGTGAAGTCTACCTAACCCAGGTAGAGGTTGTTTCTAAGGGTTTCTTTGTGTTGGAACGGTTTTTGGAGGTGAGTGAAAATAAATATGTGCAGTGTATCTCTAACTTGCTTCAGATATGCCTGAAGATTCAAATTTACGCTGGGAAAAGAAGGAACACCAGTGAACTGTCAGCTGGATAATAAGATCTCTCTCAATGGCAATATTGAGTGCTGGGTTCAGGTAATACAGCATAAAGAAATTGAGTGTCTTGCTTGTGCGGTCATGAATTGGGATTTTTGAATTAAGAGTATGCTCAGTTCACAGAACTCAGCAACTTCAACTTTAAATACTACCCTGGTCTCATAAACAAGTTTTGATCAATATTTTCTCTTAATCAGAAATGGCAAAGCTTATGAGCTGAGGAGCCAGCAGCAAGGCTCCTGTTAAGACTGTATTGATACCACAATGCACTCTCCATAAAAAGTATTACTTATACAGTGCTGTCTGTAGGGCTGTTAGCATATCAAGGCTCTAAGGATGACTGAGTATTGGGATCTGTCAAAAGTGTCCAGGAAGACAGGAAAAGATGCTGTGAAATACTTTTTTTTTTCAGTAGGATTGCAGAGCTGTCTGAAGTTCTCGTAAAGAGGACGAAGACCATTAGGATACTGTATATCATAATTAACTCACGTGTTTTCTTTTAAAATTAGATGCAACAGTTGGAGATAGCACAAATGCAACAAAGAGACGCCAACCTCACAGCTTTGGCAGCCATTGGACCAAGGAAGAAAAGACCATTGGATTCATCGAACATTGGATCTGAGCTGGAGGTATGGAGATAATATGCATGTTGTTGTTATCCTGAATTGTTTTTATCCTTCCCTGTAGGAAGAAGGGAGAAGTCTCTTACACAGAATGGCTGGTTACGTACTGTAAGAAAGCTAGTCCGTGTGTTAGATACTTGATTGTTTCTGGTAAATTTGATGGGGATGTTTAATTGTGTGTTATAGGAGGAACTGTGGATAAGAGCACTGTGTGTGAACCTTAAACTGCAGTGGAGGGTAAGGAAGCTGTGGTGGTCTTCCACAGGAGCTCATTGTTAGGGCCCCTCAGTTGAACTCATGATGGCTCTTTTGGATGGCTTTTGAAATGGCTCTTGCTTTGACATTTGGCATTGGACTTTTTCACACGCACAATGCACAGAGACTCTTTTCAAATATACTGTGAGTTCGCCTTGGTTAGATCTTCCTCAAAAGCAATAAATAAACAAAGCTAGACCATTCAGTTCCTGCAGTGAGCCAAATCACCTTTTCTGGCTCATCCTGCATTTTAGAAGTGTCTCAAAGATGTTTTTAACAGATCTTGGTCTCAACATTTAGATCTCTTAATGTTGTGCTGGAGATTAACTCTTGCCGGGACCTGGGAAGCTTATGGGGCTGCAGAGGTTCTCTCCAAGGAGACTGACAGCCTATTTCTGTTAGAAATCATAATTTTGGCTGGAGACAGAAGAAATGTGTTGTGGATTGTTTTTCAAATGTTGTTGCCAGTTTTGCCCCTCTTTCTCATAAGACTTAAACATTGCTCAAGTGAATGGCTGGTTGGCCGCTGGTCCAAGCACAGCACACAGAAGCCTGGAAAGTAGTGGTGGTAAAGCTGCCCTTTCTGATAAACCTTAAATCTTTTTGATTCTTGTGGCCTATAAAGCTTAAATAGATGCTAGAATTGAAAATACTCCAGTGTTTTTGCATACCGGAGTCTGGAGGGACTTTGTATAAGGCTCAATTATTTGCAATATAGTTGAGACAGTGGTGGCATCTGTCCTGTAGGCTTTCCCTCAGCCTGGGCTGTGACCAGACACCTCTCTAAGGAGGCGAGGTAAACTTGTTTCTCTGATTTTTATTATTATTTTTTTTCTCTGATGTGGAGACACAATTAGGTCCTTGAATGCTCCCCGTTTACTGCAGGTGAAGGAATGTGTATCTAAACATGCTGTAGAAAGCAGCATTCCCAGCTTTTGAGCAGCTATTCTTCACTTCTTTGAAGTTTTTTTAATGCGTTTTCACATGAAGCTGAAGGTATAGTTATTTTTTTTATAATACCACTGGAAAAACTTGAAAAAAATGAGTCTAGCAGAAGAACAGTTTCCCTCATCCTTTTCTCCTCTTCCCCCAAGCTTCTATCAAGTAACTATTCCTGTTCTTCATAGTGGTTTTCTGTAATTGTTGCCGGATTTGTTTCTGAATATTTAACAAGTCTGCCTGTTAGGTACTTTTCAGTAATTTCTCGTCGTCTGCGGTGTGTCTGCTTTATTAAAAGCTTCATGATATTGTGCCAAAGTGAGACACATAACAGTGTTGCTACTGAAAGGCAGCGATCCATTATTTACAGTGCCAGTTTAAAAGAATGTGGGCATAACGTTCCTAAAACTGACCATAAACCTTGATAGCATTTAACTGTCACAAATTTACCTGCTCTATTTTAAGATGCTTCTCATATAGGTTGCCTTACTAGACTGAGTTGTAAGGGGAATAGGTAAATGTACTTCTGCCAGTGAAACTACTTTTGTTTCTCATATACAATCTTGCATTCCCGTGCCTAGTACTTAGCAATTCTCTGCAAATCTTTTTTTTCTTTTTTTTCTTTTTTTTTTTGTGAAATTATGCAGGATAGCAAACTTGAGAAGGATGTTTAGACTTAGACATGTAAGTGTCCCAATACATCTGAGCAGGATTTATAAAAGGCTTAAGACTCCTGATGTAGAATAGAGTGGTTTTGACAAACACTCTCTAGTTCAAGAAGCAGAACATTTGTAATACATTCATGATAACATGGAAAAACATCCTGAGCAGTAAACAACATTCCATTCTTCAGAGATGAAAGGAGGTCTTTCAAACTGAAAGCAAGTACAATATGGCCTTAGGCTGACACACATTTGGGCATCTTTAAAATCATCTTTTTGGGCAACCTGTCTGAGAGTAATTTAAACAGGCAGGATGTACTTTCTCATTTCAAATTGCAAATACAGACAGCTTTACTCTCAAGTAATCTTAAATGTCAGAACTTCCAGACTATGCAATGGCAAGCAGTAAATCTGTGCATAATACTCCAGTGGCCATTTGTTTTTTTTAAAGCCTAATATCTCGGTAGACAGGTATAATGGAAGAAGTTCTTCCTGAATATGAATGATCCCTTGACAGTATTGAATGAAATCACTGATGTTAACTGCATTAAGTTTTTTAACTAAGACTTCAAGTTTTCTTGGATAAAGTTCTTTGAACAATGTTTGTATCTCGTATGTCCACGTTAGAGGAAAACTAACTCTGTTCAGCTTTGTTTTAGTGTTGCCTACTGCAATAATTTAAAGAAAGGAATTGTTTCAAGCCATTATTGATGTAAACCAAAGTCCTAAGGTATTTGGGGAGATAAGGAAGAAATAATCAGTTACAGTATGTATTAAAAAAGTGGAACTCTGTAAGTAAATTTGTTATATATTTGCTTTTCTTTATTCAGAACCAAAATATAATGGGTACTGGATGAGTGCAGCTCAGCAAGCTGGGTTAGTGTGGATCTGCTACTTTCTGTTGCAGTAACTGTAAATGTGAAGAACTAAGAACAGCATATTTTTTTTTTTTAGCATGCCACATTTTCTTTCTCCACAAATGATCACCTGTGTTTAATTAGGATGGTTCTTCAGCCCTAGGTATCTGTTTCTCCACACTCTGCCACTTGGATTCAAACCTCTTCTGGAAAGTCTATTTCCTGGGATAGTTGAATGCCTGATTCCTGCACATTCATCCTGTCTTGTTCTCTGAAACTCTGCCTGGTCTTTTAAGGAGACCTATTATGGGTTATTTTAATCTGGGAACTAGAACACATGGAGACACGAGCATGTGCTTTGCAGCTAGAAGCCTGCTTTCCAACAGCTGCATCACCTCATAGTATGGCAGGTAACAAAAGAGGCTCTTGCCCAGAGGAGTGTCTGTCAAATAATTTGGACCTAAAAGCATTATTAGAAGAATAAACTGTATCTTGCCATTATTGTTGCTTATGTATTGCTAAACTTGAAATAGCAGTAAGGGCAAATCCATGAAGATCATGGAATGAAAAAATAAGGCTAATGCTCTAGGCTTAATTGAAAAAAAGACAGTGTAATGGGAATTATTTTCCCTTTCTCATGTGAAACACTGGTTGGGGTAGTTTTGCATGTTCTCTTCACTGCAATTTAACATTTGAATGGTATTGTTCAGAAAGAGTAATTTGAGAAAGCCCTGGGTAAGAAAATCCCTCCATTGTGAAAATGTGTTAATTGGTGCTACTTGTATTCTGGAGGTGGTAATATCTTCATCTCCCTCATTCTGGTCCCTCTGGACACTTTTGGATGCAGTGAGTGGGGGAGGCCTTTGGATTTGACTCATATGTGTTTTCATATTTGTGTATTTGGTACCCACCTCCTCCCCTCCTTCAGTCTGGGGACATGTGGTGAACAGTACTGAATTAAAGGGTGGGAAGAATTGAAAAATATCTCGAGAAGGGAGAACACTTCTGAAACAAATCAGAAAAAAGTAAACTTGAAGCCATATACTTATCTTCCCCATTCTGTGTTCTGTTTCATAGTTTTTATTAGTTGGTAACACGCCCCATAATGTTTTCAATACTGAGAAATAGTGAAGAGTTATTTTTGATTAAGTTTTACTGCTTTTCTGATGAAAAAGCTATTTTGGAAACAGCTTTGTCTCATTCTTACTGTAACTGGAGTCTTAGAAGTTTGAAAACCCTTGCAGATATTTAAAGCTTTTCTTCTGTGAGGGAACAGACAGCAGTTCTGAGTCCTTCTGAGTCTCATCTGTTTTCTGGCTCAATGGTAATGCATTAACTACTTGGAAATGGTGCAGTCTGTCTTGCCCCAGAGTGCTGTTGGTGGTGTGTCCTTCACTTCCCTTCTTCAGAGCTGGTCACATTGACTGACTCGGGGTAAATCTTTGGTCTTTTCTTACTTTTTGCCTGGTGCAATGGCAAAGGAACCTCCTCCTGCCAGATACCACGTGTGGCTGTTCTGTCCACTGCCAGGACTGGCTGCTTTGTGCAGGTCTTGCCTTGCCACCCATAGTCCAGCTCTGCTGACGAAACTTAGGCTACTGCAAGTACAAATTTATATATAGCTGTATAATTTTATGTGGATGCCATGGAGCTGCCACTGAAGTAAATGATGCAGCTCATCTCCTGGGGTCAGTGCAGAGCCATTCAAATACTTTCTTTCTGTAAAATCACTATCTCTGCACAACATGTGTACAATAATGTGATACTTCCAGGGTGATGTACATCTTCTAATACAGCAGCCCACAAGTGAGCTTGTATTTTTCTTCTGAGAAGAAGTTTGGCAAGCAGAAAAGGGAGAAATGTCTTGTTACCACACTGGTCATTGTTCCATTTTTAGTATTGATTGTGGGTGGAGAAAACAATCTGCTTGTCTTCTCTTTTAGGGCAAGGGCTCTGCCACATCTGATAGTTGTTAGCAGAACTTAAACTTACCCTTCCTGCTTTACAGCTTAGGGCGCTGGTATGCATGCTGATCAAACATAGTCTGTGTGTGGTGCATGTTTAAGCTTTGGAAATGCTCTCTAAGTGGATTTGGGAAGAACCAAGCTTTTAAGCAACATGTCCTTTTCTGCAGAATGAAAGAAAACCCCAACTCTTGCAAGTGACTGGGGAAGAAAGCTGTTTTGGTTTTTTCCACTGTGAGGCAATCAAACCACTCTCATTTTTTGGTATTTGCAGGAGGGGTATGGGATAGTTAAGGGGTATCTGGCTTCACTTTTATAAGTGGTAGCTGTAGAAGTTACTGCTGCCTTTCTGGCCACAAGGTCTTGTGATGAGAGGACGCACTAGCATCATTAATCAACTTCAGTGTTGGTGTTAAGGACATTACTGTGTCTAAATGTGAGTTAAATGCAGAAGTTGGCTCTGTAGTGAATGGATGATAGGTTTGCTGGTCCCTGTATATTCATGGGGAGCAGAGAGGCTGCTGGCTGGTGCTTGGCATTGGAATGTGATAGTCTGCTAACGTATCTTCTTAAAAGCTGCAGAAAATTAATTTAAAAGCAATCATTTTAAATTTGACCTAGACTACTTGCATGTAAGTAGGTGTTCAGAGCCAGGCTGCAAAATTTATTCCTACACTTGAGGGGTTTCCTTCTCTTTCTCTTATGTTTCTTTCTGTCCTTACCACCCCTTCACCCAGCCCATAGGTCTAAAGTGATACAGGAGGGGTTTTCTTTTTTCTCCTTTGCATATGCTTAACCTATGCAGACTTTTGGTTACAGTTACTGGTCCTTACTCAAGCTATCGGACAATTGAAGAGTCTACAGTGTGATCATACCTTTGGGGAAGAGAGGAGCTAAAAGTGTTACTCCAATTATGAAATACGGCTTCAGCATCTTACTATTCTGCTGTGAGACTTAAGCACAGCCCTGCCAGCAAGAGAGTTTCAGCTTCAGCGCAGAATTTCCTGGCTGCTGTCAGTCTAGGCCATACACTTGATGTGAATTTTTTCCTCGTGTAAATAGGCAAAAATATTCTCGACTGCCATTCACACAATTCAGAAATACAGTCCATCAGCCCATATCGTGCCTTCTCTGTGCTAGAGATGAACTTAATTCTTCTTATGTGTGAAAGGTATCTGCAATGTAAATGACTAATTGCATTGTAGCTGTAGGCTGAAAATATTGGTAACACGAAAATGTTGATGACATGTGAAGGGTCAAGAGATTTATAATTTAGTTGACAATACATTGCTTAAAATGATGTGGCAAAGAGCCAGAAAATTTCAGCTTAATAATTGTCTATTAACTAACATGACATATTTGTAGAGTATTCAATACCTCCAGGTACAGATTAAGCATCTGATGTAGCCATACGAAGTGACATGCGTACATGAATCTTGGGCATAATAGTGAACAAACTGACACTACATTTGCAGTAATTTGTTTCAATATGTAAAACATGTTGTTGCCTACATTTGAAAGGACTTGTAGGAATGTTTCGATGAAATCCGAGGAAAAATGCGTACTTGAATAGCGTCCTCAGTTATATAGATCTGACAGCTTCGTGAGTCTTCTTGGTAGGCTACAGATAACATCATAAATGTATATGTTAGTTTTCAGCTGCATGAGAAGCAACCTAGAAATCGACATCTAAGCCTTTTAGGCATTGGCTTGATCTACCCTAATGGTCTCTTAAGATTAAAAATCCAACAAATCAAATGACCAAAAAACCCCACCAAAACTTCCACAGTTCTTCCTTTCCCCTTGTTGCTGGGGGGAGACCAGGAAAGTGTTTGAGCACTCCATAGTGCACAAATGACTTTTTAACCTTTTTTTCTCTCCTGTGAGACCAGGAAGTGTTCTGTTTTACAGCTGGGAAATGAATGTTCAGGGTATGTTAGATACCATAGACCTCAGTGTGAGCACAGGTGACAGAGCCGGGGGCTGAACCTGGGCTTTTGCTCTGATTCGCTAAGTGCTCTCACCACCTTTCCACAACGTCTCTGCTGCACACAGCTGTAATTATTTAGTGTTTGGAGATGTCATTGAAAACTGCCTTGTGACTTTGCTTCCTTTTGCTATTGGTATTTTTTATAATACACAGCAGAGCTGCAGTGACAGTTTGCTCTCTTGGGACCTTGGCTCTGAGGCTGGGACACATTTATACCACACCAAAAATTGAAATGAGAACTCTTGGCTTGACTTTTAACACTTGACTAATGCTTTGCTCCCTTGAAGTATAACCCCCCCCTCCCCTTAAGAGTTGAAAATTTTGAATGTGATTGGTGTGAAGCCGTTAAATTTGAGAAGGGAGCGTGGACTCAGCCAGGAAGAGTCATTGAGCCTGACCCAGAGTTGCTGGGAAGGCAGGTGTCTGCTGAGCCCTCTGAGCTCTGTATCAGGGCCTGTAGAATAGCTCTGAGCAGATTTGATATCCCCTTCAGTACCTAAGATGCAGCCTTGTAGGATCACATGCTCCAAATACCTTTTTGAGTGGGAATAAGGTGATGATGGTAGCTCAAGTAAAGGAATAGCCTTGCTGTGAGCTGTGGCTATCAACTTCACTCTTGCCTTAGTATTTAATTCTTAGTCTAGCCACTGGAGAGAGCTGTGGAGATCTTAAAGATGGGTTTTGGGAGCAACCTCCCAACAAGAGTAGCTGCACAGCAGGCATGGGACTGCTGCAGGAGCACCACCATGTCGTCTGCTGCCAAGATCAGTGAGAGTGACTGATCTCTGCCAGGTCAATATAAAAGGCTCTGAGGATCAGGGAAGGGTAACAGTGTGTTGCTTTGGCAAAGTTGCCGATTTCATTTGAACCTGAGAATAGGCCGAAAGCAGGACTGCGGCTGTTGTGGCCTCACGGGGGTGGTTTTAAGCCAGCTGGAGGTCTCCGTACTGTGAAGGGTGGCTTCCAGTGGTGCAGAGTCCCGTTGCCACAGTTTCTTACCTGGCATAGGGTCAGAGTCTGTCAGCTGTGCTGAAACTCTTGTTTCTGGCTGTAGCACAGCTGTTGATACTACAGATAGTACCTATGCTGTTAGTTACTCCTCTCGGGCTGCATGTCTCTGTGTCATTTCTCTTTCAGAAGGAAAAGTGTGCTGGGGTTTCAATGAAAGGCAGGAACATCTTCCTGCCTCCACTGTAGAGAAGATTGTTCCCAATTTAAAAAAAAGAAATTGCTAGTTAAGGCATTAATAGTTAGATGTTACAGAAGGGGAGTGCAGGCTGGTTGCAGTAATCCTTTTCTAGAATTTTTTGTACAAAGATGAATTTTATATTCCCGTATCTTTGTACTTGCCTATGCCCTAGTTGAAAACCAGTGCTTTTCACTTCCTCTCAGAAGAGGGTCACAGAGCTGTCTTAGGGTGGGCTGAAGACTTTTGCAGTGAAGAATCCCCCAAAATAGCAAGACAAAAGCAAGCAGTTGCTGCCCAACTGGGAGGAACATAATAGGAGGTGTCTGGGAGCAAGGAGTGGGCTGGTGGTGTTGTAACCCGGGTATTGAGGTCTCAAGAGCGCGTAGAGGAGCTTCTGTGCAGGAAGGAGTAGATGAGATGTAAGAGGATTCGTGATTGTTGCCCAGGGCCAGACAAGATGGACCTGCTGCCCCATGGGAACGTGCTCAAGAGGAGGATCTGAAACCTGAGCAGCAGAGGACCCTCCGCTAAAGTGTCCCTTGTGCCACCTGGAGAGCACAGAGTTGGGCACCTCTTAAATAGGGTCTTGGCATTAACAGAAGCACCTGTGATGGTTCATTTTGATGCACAGAGGGCATCTTAACTTCAAGTGTTTTCCCTTTTGTTTTTCTGAATGTTTTATTACAAAAAGACAAGCAGTGTGTTACCTTCCTCTGCATGGTCCAAAGTCCAAAACAAAACGATGAAAGACCAGTGTATCAATGTAGCTGTGGAGGACAAAAGCTAAAAGGAGTTAGTGCTCATCCACATATAAATTTTGTTCAGAGACACGTGCAGGAGGCTCTGTGTGATCAGGCATATGGTGCTGGGTGAGTTCACCAGCCAGATGAAGCCTGTCTGCATCCCAGTGTGGACTGGAATGACTTAGGCTGTCTGTTGTTTTCTTTAATTTGAAACTATCCTGGGCTTTGACAGAAGGATCTT
This sequence comes from Mesitornis unicolor, assembly GCF_000695765.1. NCBI lineage: Eukaryota > Metazoa > Chordata > Aves > Mesitornithiformes > Mesitornithidae > Mesitornis > Mesitornis unicolor. The sequence continues at coordinate 10,260 of NW_010160267.1, read as the reverse complement.
TTATTTTCATTTGGATGTGGTAGCAGCTGTTGGTTTAGCTATGTTCAGTAAGTAGTCGAAGAGCCCCTGAAATGCTGTGCTCAGTAGCTCTGATAAGCTGGTGTGACACTACATGAGACTTAAAAGTATGGACTGGCTGTCTTAGCAAAGCAGAATCTAGGGTAAGCTTTGGCTTTGGATGTGATATTACAGCGTAACATTGCTGTATGTCTGCACTGGGCATCATGGGTAAGAATTTCAGAATAAACAAATCCTTAAGTCCGTCTCAAATGCAGGCAGCTTGGCACTTCTGCCCTGTTGTAGCACCTTGCAGCTTCCAAAGCAGGCTCAGGGATTTGGGCTGTCTGCCTCCTTTTTGTAAAGGAGTGAACAGGATTGAGGTGGCTTTGTTAGGTCTGTTTTTACAGGTAAGACTTCTAATGACTGTTTAGAGAGAAAATACTTTCACCTCCACCAAGTTCTTTGAATTATAAAGGACATTGCTGTTGGGTTACTGAAAACCCTTGGGGTTTGTTTCATTTATAACATTGCCTGGGGCCTTCTGCTGCATCCTGTTGGATTGACCTCCTTTTCAACCCGTGCTGGCAGCTGCATTGCAGAGCTCTCTTTTCCCTGGATCCTTCGGGGTTGTCATATGACAAACTTGAACTGTGACCCTTTTGTGTCTTATCAGGACAGCGGTGCCCTCTCTGTGCGATGTGGCCAGCAGTCTTCCCCCACGCATGCATTTGTTCCAAGCCATTTAACAAACTGAAAGTTTCAAATGATGGCATTTCGTAGTGTTTAATAGTATCGACTGTAAAGCAAATGAAATGGTGCTGAATACCCTGCATGCTGCTAGTAAGAAATACAACTTCCATTTCTGCAATATGCCCTGGGTTTTCTGTGGTTAGTGCATGCTCTCTGGTGAATCTCTTTATTTTTTTAAATAAATTTCAATGCTTCCCCCCTAACAACAGTAACATTCACTGCTACAGATAGTCCAGCACTGGTACTTGTTTCTAATATATGGGGGGTTTAACTAGATTTCTCTAAGCAAAGTGGGGGAAGTAATTTTGCTGAAGTCTTGCAGAGAGTGTTAGGGTAAGAATTAATATAGTTAACACGGCATCCAAGCAACACCATCGCCAAGTGGTGTTGATGCTGGCAGGCATTGCCTTGCTGAAGTTACAGAGACTGAGCACTCGTATTTGTACAAATTGCATTCATTACCAAGAACCCTCCAGTAGTGATAAGAGACTGGCTGTGTAGCATAGATTGGCTCCAAGATAAGTAGCCAGTCTATTGTGCAGCTCATGGTAATCTTCCTCCTCCCCACCCCTAATAATAAATCTTGGGGCATTTTGGAATGCGTGGGGGTTGCTCATTCCAGTAGCCTGAGTGTATAACTACTAAACACCGTCATCTCTGACCAACGATGCTTTCATAACTCAGTGAGGCAGCCAACTGAGATGGATAGGCACAGATAGCATCCTGAACACGCGGATGCTGCGGCTGTGTACATTTGCTGCGCCCTTAAAGGACAAATCACAGCTGATGGCCGGGGTAAGACTTTCTCCAGGCCATATTTCAAGGCTAGAGCCCACTTGCAGTGATGGTTTTCTTCAAGAAGAGTTGTAGACATCTGGAGCTTGGGGGTTTGCGAGTGGGAGTAAGAACCTTGCACAGTCTGGGGCTCTGCATAGGAACCATGGTAGTATCTTTTTTTGTAGTTAGCTCATCCTTTCTCACTGCAAGTGTTTATGTAGTATGACTTCAGTGAAATGACAGTTATTGATCTTACCATAATAAAAGGATGTTTTTTATAAAAGTTTTTGTCATTGCTTTGACTGGAATAAACCATTAACTGGCAAGTGCTTGCTTTGTCTTTTAAAGTATCTAATATGCAAGGACTGCTGGATTGCTGGTTTTTGACATGTAAAGCTGAACATCAGTGGGCTAGTTTTGTGCAAGTAGGCAATATAATGCAACCAGTTTGGTTTAAAACTTGTATTTACATGGAACTCTAAATTCTTTTCTCTCTCTTCCTTCCCCATTCAGGGTTTGAATGGCAATGGAATTGCTCCTGGATCATCAGGTTTTAGCCTTACAAAACAGCTGCTCCATCCAAGAATAACCCGTATCTGTCTCAGGGACTTGATATTCTGCATGGAACAAGAAAGGGAGATGAAGCACTCTCTAACGTTGTACCGTGCTCTTCTGAAGTGATTTGAATTTCACATTTCAACTTGCTGTCTACTGCCAAAGAAAACACTGAAGCATTGTTGCACTGTCTTGAAATTCCAGTTTCTGGAAAATGATCCGTTGTAAGGATAACTCTTGTTTACACATAAACATTTTTATTAAATACTTAACTTAGCACCTGTAGGGTTTTTAATAATATTTGGCTTAAACCAGTCTGTAAACCAGTGAAAACACTGAGCTGCACACACAAGCACCTGACTACCTGCTTGCATTTAACTGTCTTGCAGGCTCTGAGGGCTTGACACGTGTCCCTAGTTTATGTATGTCACTTGCTTCAGTAGTCCAGAGTCTGCAACATCTGTTCTACGTGTAGTGCCTTCTTCTAATCCAACCTTATTAAGGGGAACAACACTTTAAAGGCACTTCTTAGCATGGCAACTGTATTTAGTCATGAACCAGCAGTCAGTCAACATACTAATGTATTGCCTGTCTGACTCAGTATCTCCTTAAGTTTTCTGGGTTTAGAGTTACTACTGGATGCGCATTTGTGGAGACCAAAGTAGCAAGCAAAAAAAAATGAGGGGTGCTTTCTGCTCCCCACCTCGCCTCAACTACCCTTTCCCTTTCCTCTGAAAAAAGTGACTGAGGGAAGGTGAACAACTTGGTCGTTCTTGTGATTGAAGTACATCAGACAGCATAGTTAGGGCGTACTTCAATGTTTGGGGAAAATTTGGAGTTACTGAACTCCAATGCAAGAAGTGAAAGAGCCTAAGAAGGAAAGGTAAACAGAAGAAACAGTTTATCTTTCTGTAGGTCTAAAAAATAGCACTGAACTTGAGCATAGATGTAGAAAGAAATGAGCAAAAGCAACCTGTGCTTTCTGCAAAAAGGGAAAACTTGAGATATATCGAAACTTTGCAGCTGGAAACTCTCTTGAGAAGAAAAGCAGCCTTTGCAAACCACAGAATTCACAGCTTTATTTGGAATATTCATTTAATACCTTAATGTGATAGAACAGGGAAACTTACCAACTAGAAAGTATGTAGACAATTGCCTGATTTCTGACTCAGGATTATTGAGACTGCTAGAATAGATTCAAAGAGTTTCTGCTTGCTGGTAAAGACTGCCTTGTGGTGGCAGGAAAAATTTCTGGGTCGCCCTTTTCCCCAGCCTCCAAACATTTTGCCTCCATGACACAGTGCTGTAGAGCATGGCTGTTTCCCAGGGCCAGTGGGAAAAGCACTGACTGTATTGAATGGCTTCGTGCTGAAACGTTTTTTCTTTCAAGGAGCAAGCTTTCTGCAGTTGTTTGGCATGCAACTCCAAAACTGAAAGCGATGGTTCAAATGCCCTCCACTGTCAGAACCACTGCAGATTGTTACCAAATTCAACAAGTGATTTGGTTATGGTTTTTTTTTTGTTTGAATAGTAGTAGAAAAATCTAGTAAATGAATGCTGTAAATTATTTATATATGTATATAAAGCGCATATATATATATATGAAAAAAAAGAAAAGCAGTACTTTGACTAAGCTATAGTTTGCAAGATATTGATGGCATCAGGCAAAATTGTTTTGTATAATTAAATGCTTAGCTTTACTTTTTATGTAAAGTGCAGCATTTTCCATATTTGTGTACTGTATCTTATTGATCAGATGTTTAAAATTATTTTAAATATTGCATTAAAGCAATTATTTTATTAAAAATAATAAATTGGTAACTTTGTTTCCTAAGATGAGGAATTCACCGTCTGAAGCTGTCATCACCGTGACTCATGGCGTAGCTCTGAGAGTGAGCCACAACTATCTGCCCATCACTGTAATTGGCACAGTTGCCCCACGCAGTGTATTAACAACAAACATCCATATTTTGAAGTTTTTAAACAGAATAGGTGACAGAGCAAAGAACTACTTGAAGGGGAGGTGGGCAGGGAGAAAAAGCAGCCTCTCATTTGTCTGACTTCCCCCAGTCAGTCAGCACAGTGGCTGTTGTTTTGGTTTCTTTTAGCAGCTGGGCAGAGGTGAGCACTTTGAACATGTTCTGGGAAATAAAAATACAGGAACAGTCTCAGACTTCAGCAATATGCAGTGGAAGTGTTGTCCTAAATTATTTTTAAAGCAACTCACAGTTAATTAGGTGCAGGTGAGCATCTGCATATTGGCCTGCCTCTTGATCTTCTTTAAACCAATGCCATACTTAAAATGAAAGCTGTTGGAAAAGTAACTTAAATGATAAATAGATATATACCACGTATGACAGATGATTCAAATGTTTTATGGCCTGCCTACGGTGCAGATTGCATGTTTTCATTGTTGCCATAACAAGTTGTTTCTCTCAGTAGTTCCTTCCTGAGTGCCACATCTTCTCCACCCCAAAACATACCCCAAACCCCAAAATTTTATCTCATAAGGAGCAACAGGTGTTTTCAGAAAGGTTTTTCAGCAGGTCTTTAGGCCTAATTTCAGACAGGGACAGATGAGGCCTTGGTGCAAAGGCTAAAAATAGTTGTCTTCCTCCCAGGGGTTCAGCCTGCCTCTTGTTTGAGCTCAACATTGATTCTGAGAACAAGTGTCCTCTGAAGTGGCACTTAGGAGACACTTGGGCTTTGCTCAGCCACACCAAGACTTAAAGGAGAGATGACCATGGGTTCATTTCCCTCCTTTTCCCCAGTCTCATTACCCTTTTTGGAAGGTGGACCGCTGTTTAGGCAAACACTAAAAGCCCAGTCATAGGTGATGAAGACAAACGATGCCATCATGTTCCCTTGCCTCTTAGTTTGTGGCATGCTTGTGTTTGAGCTTGGAGACCTAGCAGCAGAGCTGTCCAAGCAACTGATGCTGTGAGGGGTAGCAAAAGGGCTCCTGTACTCTTTGTCCTCCAGCTGCTGCTTTTCCCCTTCTCTGCCACTTTCAAGTCTCACTACTGAATCCAGCCCTTTGTACTGCCTTTGGCTCCACCTTTTCCCATCTCCCCCTGGGAAAGACCAGCCAGAGTGCACAACACACCCCAAAGCTTGTTAGAGGTTTAATGAGGAAGGTAGCGGGGGCCTGTGAGATGATTTCTCAAGGCCATTGCACTCTCTTGGACACTTTGACATGAGTAGCTTAAGGCTGCTGTTTGTATCAAGCTGTTCTAGGCCCGCTCTCTTGCAGGCACCTGTGTCCTGCCATGTGAGTGCCCTGTGCTCGGCAAAAAATGCTGTCAGCAGTTCTCCAGGTTCGTCTCTTGGTGCTGTTCTGTGCTTTCCTCTTCATTTGTAATTGCTGGGGTGAAGAAGGAAAGACTGAGTCAAATAAAGATGTCCTGAAGGGGCAGACAGTCCAAGTGATTGGTCTTGATGAAATGGGCTTGCTCCCAGCAACCTTTCAAATGAGGGCTGCTGGGTTTATGAGGCCTAGTGATGCACAACATTTCCCTCTGCACATAGTACATGTGCCATCCACACCTCCTCCAAGAGCTGGATCCAGCCATTGTTATCCAAAGTCCCATGGCTGCAGCCTGTAACTCTCCAGATAACTGCAATCTGCAGCAAACGCTTTGATCCTTGGATGAGTGCAAAATTGAGTACCAAGACTGAAGAATGTTGCACGCTGAACTTCTGTTTTGCCACTTTTGGCACTGGACTTGTTACCACCTGTCAGTGGCTTGTCCTACCCTCATCTAGTAGGAAGGCTACCTATCTGCAGGCCACAGTGTCAGTGCTTCACTTGGTGCAGGCCTTTTGTAAGCTAGGTGAGCACCCCATTTGGCTTTGTAACACTTTGAAGGAATGGGCTAGAAACCTGGTCTTTTCCTTCCAGATACATCAGTCCTTGTTCCTACCACCTCTTCTTTTCTCTTCTGCCGTTGGCATGAGCTGTTTACTCCCTGCCTGCTCTCTGTGGCTATTCTGGTGTGTTTGCTACTTCATCTCTTCTCAGGATCCCTTGCTTCACGGTTCACAGGTTGCCTCCAGGCAGCCTGTTTTTGAAAGGGTTATTGCTGTGAAGTGGAGGAGGAAAAGGAGGATCTCCATCCTGAGCTTGGAAGTTGAAGGGCTCTTCTGGAGTGGAAGGAGGTGGTGGCACAGGTCAGCTCATGTCAGCCCTGAAGCTACTACTAAGCAGATTCTCACAGGAAGTTTGTTTCATGGTGGCCAAGATTTCTGCCACTGAGTCCTGTTTTGGTCAAGGGTTTTCTACAAGGTTCTTGCACCAGTAGGTACTTCCCATCTTCCAACAGATGTTTCCTGGCAGAACCACCTGAGGTTGCTCCCAGAGACCCCATCAGAGCCAGTGGTCCATTCTCTTCCCCAAACCCCATCTGACAGTCCCACAGCTCTTCCAGGTTGCTCCTCTTCAGCCTCTGTGTCTCAGAAATACAAAATGGTATGGCCATGCCTTGTGTGATTCGGCTGGACATGGGGCAGTATCAGGACCTGAGTGGAGGCCCCAGGGTGACCAGCACATGTTTCTCCAGAGCTCTGCCCATTCGTAGTGTCGCTGAAAAACTGTTTCCTCCAGGGTTGTGCCCTAGTGAGAGGGACCAAAGGTGGAGGGGTCTTATGTGTGGGTACTGCTAAGGCAAAAAAAAGCCATCTTCCTCTGAGCAGCTTGGCCTGCGTGTTTCCGCTCTGCAGGCTTTCCTTAAAGAACTGCAGTGATCAGTAAGCTGTTACTCTCTCTGCCAGATCACAGGGAATAGTATTTTAAAATCTATTTGGAATGAAAAATTATCTGGCAGATCATCTGTATCTGTTTTTGAGAGCTAATTCATAATTATATGTAGTTCCCCAAGCTTCTTGAGATATTTGCACTTCCACTTTGAAGTGTCTAGCGTGACAGGGTTTATTATTTACAGTTATTTAAAGGTATTTCTTATTTCTGTCCTTAGAAGCTGGAAGGGAGGAGGGGAAGTATTTTTTCCAGTAATTATGTGTGAATATACCTGTACTCTGTGTGTATAATGATGGCTAAGGAACTTTTTAGAAGAAATACACTACTTCCTGTAAGGGCTGAGTTGTAACAGCTCCCAGGTGTGAAAATCCAGCAACGAGGAAAAAGGGAGGAAGGAGACAAATTCTTGAAGAGGTTGCAAGTTTTAATATGCTAAAATCCTTTGAAACCTTTGTGCAAAATTGGGCAGAGAATAAAGGCTCCCTTGAAGAGCTCTTCAGTGGGACTTCTCAAGAAGGGAGTGTATAAAAAGGAGAAGGCATTCAGAGGATTGAAGACAGAGCTCACCTCTCTCTCTCCAGGAGCTTTGGTGATACCTTTACATGTGTTCTGACAGAGGTTTTCATTTACAGAAATAACAGAAAATTTATTTTCTACAAGAAAATAAAACAACATCAAAGTAGGTGGGTATGTGTATGCAGGCTATGTATTTCATGAAGCAGACTTACTGAGGAAGAAATCCTTAAATCGTTGCTTCCTGTTGACTGCAGTTTTAATTCTTCATGTCTCTTAATATTTGGAGAAACCCTCTGTGATCATCACATCCCTCTCTGAAGGAACGCCAAGAAGGATTCTTGCCAGCTGCAGCCCAGCACTGTGGTCCAGCCACAGAGCTGAAACACTGCAGGATGCTGGGCAGAGGGACGTGTCCTGTTGCCACAAGAGTCAATGACGATGCTGACATCCTGAAGAAAGGAGGCTGGAATGAGCAGAAGCTGTGTAAATACACCATGGGCTACTCAGCATCTTGGAGCAGGAGCAGTTTTCCTCTACCAACATGAAAAAACCACAGACAGAGGCTTATAGCCCTGTGAGCATCTGCCTTGCGTGGAGCTGACGTGGCAATCAGGGTTGCGCTACCTCTTGCCATGGCCAGGACTGTAATCTGTACCTTGCCTTTCACCAGCTGATCTATTGGCCCTCTGCAGCGCCACTGGCAGGCGCTGTGAATTCAAACAGGCATCATCTCACACAGCTCTCAGAGCTTTTGCTTCTAATTTGAAAGCTTTAGCCTTCTTCATTACAGAGGAAAAAAAATGAAAGAGACCCAAACTTCAGGTACAGAGGGCAAATACTAAAAGTAAGGTTGTTTTTGCCTTTGAAATTCCTCACTTCTTAGAGACTCTTGGTGAGTGATGCCCAAGAGGTGGGGAGGATGGCTCCAGATACCCTCCAGTAGGCAATCAGCCCTTCACAGCAGTCTGCTGGGGATGCTGAAGCAGAAATCAGCATTTCGAGTTTTTTTTCCCATGCCATAAAGAACCTGTGGGAAGGTTCTGCCTGTGTCCTTACACAAAACCAGGATATCCAGTAATTAGTGAGAGATACCTCCAAGGCAAGCTCAAATTTTGCAATAAATCCCAAGGCAGGGAAAATGCCCTGGGCTAGGGCAGTCTTGGCAAGAGAGTGAGTCAGAAGGCTTTTTCTTTTTTTTTATTACCTTTTTTTTCTATATAGTTTTGATCAAGTCAAAACTTAAGAAAACCTTGCAGGGACCCAACTCTTCCAAACCTCCCTATACCTGGGTGACACTCCTCTACCTCCTGAGGCAGATGGCTGCTTTTTCAGGCTTTTTCTTTATAAACTTTTTGCAGTGCTGAGCCGCAGCTGAGTTTCTGAACATGGCGGGGAGAGGGGAAGCCGAGCTGACCCCAGGGTCAGCATCCCCCAAGGGAGAAAGCCAGGACGGTGCAGCCCTGTCTTTGCAATGTGGCAAGGGCAGGGTGCTGCCTCCTTTGGTGATTTTTTGCCCCTAGAAACACAGATTTCTGCTGGAGAATGGATTTAAAACCCTGTGTAGCTGTCACCTGCCTTGGGTGTCACTTTAACACATAGTAGAAGTTGAAACAGCGTAGGGTTGGGGCAAGGCGGGTGGCGTGGAAGCCAGTGATCTGCACAGGGCTCCTGCATGGGGACCTGGCCCTGGGAGGGGCGGTGGGGCTGTGCTGGCAGAGGCCCCCTTGGGAAAACCTCCTGCTGGGCGGGGGGCCTGCAGAAGCCAGCACCGCCCCACTGCCCCAGGGCCGCCAGGCATGCCCGGCCCGGCCCAGCCTGCCGGGGGCCTGCTGAGCTGCCAGGGGACTGCCCTGCCCCACAGCTGTGCCGAGCTGGGGTCTGGTGGCTCTGGGCCAGAGGATGAGCTGGTAGGCCGGGGGGTGCACCTTGTTCTGTCATGGCACCATAAATCTCAGCCTCCTCGGACACATTGAGGAGGTCTGCTTGACATGCCAGTCTCCATCATGGGCAGTAGCCATGTAAGGGGCTGAAGCTCCTGACATTGGGGTGCAGCACAAATGCTCCCATGCTACCTGGCTGTTTGAAGGACAATTTCCCAGACTCATTTGTCTGAGATGCAGGTCCAGCTTGTCTTTCCCACTCTTGCTTTTCGTTCCCTCTACCTGGTTTCTGTAGTATTGGACCTCCTTCCCATCTCACCGTTACCACCCCAACTGCTTTAGTTTTACATTTTGCTACCATATTTGTGCCTTACAGCACAAACACACTGCAACACTGTCTGCCTTTCCTTGCTGGCCTCCCTGGCCACTGCCCTTTCTCAGTGTTTTAAGCCCTGGGAATGATTTGTAAACACAGAGTGAACTCTCTACTTTGTTCATGCACCCTCTGGCCTGGCTTTAACTTCCATGCTCAGGTCAAACCTGAGTGAAATGCTCACAGCCAAGCAATGTCCAGAGTGGGTGCTCAATCCGTCATCTTGCACAGCTTTTTGGGCACTTCTGCTCTTTCCAAAAGCTTGCCTTCCTCTTCAGCTTCCATGGCTGCTCTGGTTCTCCTCCCAATCCCTCAAATACTCTGTTTCCCTTGTATGACCACCATCCCTTCCCAGCCTTCTTCAGGCTCACTGCTTTGATTGCCTTCCCTAGGAGACATCTCCTGCACAAACAGCTCCCCAGCTGCCCGTTGTCTGGGCTAATGGCTCACAGGTCTTGATCCCAAACCTGTTGTCGCCTGCACAGGCAGAAATTGTGATCACCTGGAGACCCCCTGGGCATGCTGAGACATTAAATTAGGTGGGGAATTAGCTCAAATGGTAGAGCGCTTGCTTAGCATGCGAGAAGTAGTGGGATCAATGTCTGCATTCTCCAGGAAATGTTTTGATAGGCTGAATCAATGGGCTGAGGCCA
>NW_010160266.1:12936-37365 GCF_000695765.1 Mesitornis unicolor | reverse complement strand
TCAGGAGGCACCTCCTGAGTCGTGGCCAGGTAGGCAGACAGGTCCCCCAGGGCTTGGTTGTGGGGGGTAGGAGATGGGCTAGGGGAGACAGGGCTGTCTGAGGATGCCAAGGCAGGGGTGGCTGTCCCAGAGATGTTGCCCTGTGCTGGCTCCTCCTGGGTGTGCTGGGATCCTGGGCTTGACATTGGCAAGGGCTCACTGCTCTCCCCTCCATGGTGTCTGGGGAGCAGTTAAAGAGCCCTAGGCCCTCTTGGAGGAGCATCTCCTCAGTCACGGGCTCTGGGTCCTCAGGGTCTTGGTTGAGGGGGAGAGCAGAGGTGCTGTGGGGGGCATCACTGTGCTGGGGGATGTTGCTGCCCAGAGGTGCCCCCACAGAGGTGGTTGTGCCAGAGATGGTGATCCGTGCAGAGCACCCTTGATTATCCGGAGGGCTAGAGATGGATGTTGGCACATCCAGGAGAGGCTGGGGCTGCTGATGTGGCCTGAAGTGGCTTGGGGGTACGATGTTGTGGTTGACCGCGTGGGGCCCCAGGGGCTGCAGGACCCCCCTGGCCTGGGCAGCCCCTGGGACCCCCAGTGTCAGCACCCGGCAGAAAAGCAGTGGTGTGGCCTGGCATGGAGGGGACGGGGACAGGCAAGCCTGTGGTTCTGAAAGGCTGTGGGAGCAAATTAGAAGCCACTTGGAGCCCTCTGCAGTCCTGTGTGGGTGAGAGGGAGCCGTGCTGGGGTGGGGAGACCCTTTATGGCCATCCCCCGAGCTGGCTCCCATAGGTAACATTCCCTGTCTCTGTGCCAGACAGGCGGGGATCTTGTGACCAGGGTGCTCCCCATAGGGTAAGTGGCTGTGCAGGCGGGATTGAGTTGGAAGTAGGGGAGGAGACTGGCTTCTTGGAGGTGAAGCGGGAGAGATAGCTCCAAGGCTTTGTGGAATTGTCTGGAGATGGGGTTTGCTGGGCGCACATGATCCAGGCAAGGGCAGGGTCACTCGCCCAGGCTTGCTGAAGCACCATGCCAAAAGTGCTGAGGGGATGATGGTGGTGGTGATTCTGGGGATCGGGGGCGTTGAGGTGCTCCAGCCCTCTGATCATCTTTGTGGCCCTCCTCTGGACCTGTTCCAACAGCTTCATGTCCTTCTTATGTTGGGGGCCCCAGAACTGGATGCAGTACTCCAGGTGGGATCTCACGAGAGGAGAGCAGAGCAGAGGGGCAGGATCACCTCCCTCGCCCCGCTGGCCACACTTTTTCATTGACCAACACCCCCAAGTCCTCCTCCTCAGGACTGCTCTCAAGCCATTCTCTGCCCAGCCTGTATTTGTGCTTGGGATTGCCCCTACCCAGGTGCGGGACCTTGCACTCAGCCTTGTTGGGCCTCATGAGGTTCACCCGGGCCCACCTCTCCAGCTTGTCCAGGTCCCTCTGGATGGCATCCCTTCCCTCTGACACATTAACCTCACCACCCAGGTTGGTATTGTCAGCAAACTTTCTGGGGGTGCACTCAATCCCGCTGTCAGTGTCAGTAATGAAGATATTAAACAGCACAGGTCCCAGTAGAGACCCTTGAGGGACACCACTTGTCACCGTCTTCCATCTGGACATCGAGCCGTTGATCAGGTTGGTCAGGCAGGACTTGTCCCTAGTAAAGCCATGCTGGCAGTCTCCAGTCATCTCCATGTCCTCCATGTGCCTCAGCATAGCTTCTAGGAGGACTGGCTTCAGTCTGTCAGGAACACCTGTTGAGGTTACAGGATTTACTAGTTTTTCAATATGCTTTAGTAGTTGTTTTTTGCTGGGTTTGGTTTTATTTTACTTGACTCCTACAGACACTACCGAATTTTTCTCCTGGTCCTGCACTCAGGATAAAAGACTAAAATTGACTTTTATCTGAAGCTCTTCTTCTTTGCTAAATTCCATGCTTGGAACATTTGTCCCTCACAGAAGCTGTATAAAGACACAGAGGTATAAGCCTGTGTGGGTGCATTCTGCTCAGGTGGTTTGTGCATCCTGCAATCACAGGCACAAAGAAGAGAGCAAGTCAAAGATGGCAAGAGCCAGACTGGCAGTGCAGCAGTTGTGTCCATTCATCCTCCTCTTTATTTCTGAGCTTTCTTCTACAAGTCCACCTTATCAACTCCTTTCCAGGTCCTTCCTGCACCATCTCAGCTGCTCTGTCTTTGGAGTCTTCTGTCCCCTAAGCTCCAGTTTTCTCTTCTTTTTTTCCCACTTCCTGAAGATGCAGAGAAGAGTAAGATGGAGTTTCATACTGTATGTGGTTGTAAAAAAGCCTTGATATCTGAACTCCCTAAGGGCTTAATCTGCTAGTAATTCTGATTTAAAGTGGTAATATAAATGTTTAGTGTCCACTGGTTTGTGGGTATTCAGCTTTATATGAAGGCAGTTTATCTTCCGAAATTCGGAGGAAACAGATCTCTTTTTCTGATCTTTCATTACATCAATGAAGCTCACAGGATAGTTTTTTGTGAAGACAATGTAGGACCTCTGTGTATGTCGCATTTTTCAACCTAAAAGTGTGCTTTTGAAAGAAGACTTTTAAATAAAGCTATAACGCACAAAAATACTATGAAGGTCATGGCTGGAATTAGTATGAATTGCGTAAGGTTAAAAAAAATATGAAATTCTCTTACCATCCTATTTCACAGTGGAAAATGTAGATGCAACAGAGATTGTCAAAACATAAAAAGTCTTTAGTCATTTTGTTCAGACTCCAGCAGCCAAATGGCCTTCTATGTTGGTGTATTCCTGTAAGGAATGTTACTTTTTTTCCCCCGTCTCCTTGTTTATGCAAAGGCCTTTCAGTGCTTAGAAAATGTAATACATCACCAATATTGGTGTTCCTTTAAGGTTTTTTATTTTCTAAGCATTTTGTTGGGTAATTTGAATAATTCTTATGTCGTTGAACTTTCAAACTTTTCATTTTCATTTGGCTTTCTTGTTTATGTTTATGTTGTGCTTGGCCAGCTGGATTATATAGCATTGCAATGGCTCCTAATAAAAAAAGTGTTCATTTTTTAAAAACTGAAAAATAATCAACAACAAATGACTGATGCTTATTTGTGAATGAGGAAAAATATTGCATGAAAAGCTGCAGCATTTTTGAAACAGTCTTTAAGAGCTGTGAGCATTTTCGTAACTAATAGGTATTAATACTGAATCCTTCAGAGTATCATTTAATCATTTCACATTAGGTCTATTAATTAAAATGCAATTTCTGAACTACATTGGTTGTTAAAGGTTGAGGGTTGAGCTTGCTTTTTTTGTTGTGTTGGTTTGGTTTTTTTCTTTTATTATCACACTCTTCTTAGGAATTGTGCAGCTCCTTTTTTTGCAATCTAGTTTTGTTTTCTTAAAACAGACCTCACAAACTTCAGGTACACATCCTGTCTTCTAAGTAGTTTTTGAACTGAACCTGACATTTTAGCTGTTGGTTAATACAAAATTTGTCTTTCCACTTAGAAATAATAGTTAAGAAAAATCTGCACTGATCTACTAAGGTGTATATTTGAGACCAGGCTTTGTTCATTAGTGCTGGAGAGTGAATTTTTAAGACATCCTATATGAGTTAGGTAGAGAGTGATCCTGCTTATGTTTCTGTGGGAAATGATTGATGTTTGCAGGAAAAACAGGTGGAGTTTTAGATTTAATTTAATGACTGAAGCAAGAATAATCTTTTCCAATGATTATTGTGTTGTGTCACCCCATCCATCTTTGTGTCCCCCCTTGTTCCCCTTCTGCCTTAGGAACGAGGTAAAAGCAGGAGCTAATGATGATGCTGTTATAGCCCATTTATATGTTCTGCTTTTCAGGCTACTTGCACAATTGCATTCTATGTAAATTTTAACCTGCTAGAGTTGTAGTTTGACTAGTTTTATAGTTTACTAGAAAAGTAGTGGGTCATAGCTGAAGAATATTTCTTCAAGGAGAAAAAGCCCATAAAAATGTTTTTAGTTTAGTTGATCTTTTTTTTTTAAATTTCTTTTTTTATAAGCTGTTGGTGTGCGAAGAGCTGCTCATCTTGATTACACAAATGCATGAAAATGAAAAATGTTGCGAGACAGATCCTGTCACTGCACTCATCCTCTGAATTCTGCCACTAATGGCATTGAGTACAGTAAGCAGAATTTGGCCCATTGTTCGTCACCAGTATTTGAGAGACTCTTGATTCGGTGTCAAGCAAAAGCAAAACCTGTCTTATAATTTCTATAAACATCTTAGGACAGTGCATTTTCTGTGGCAGGTTTGTCTGAGAAAGCCCCAGAGATGTTAATGGCACTGAAAAAACTACTTCCACCTCAACCCTGACATTCCCACCTTGAAGACATTGGAAAATATTCCGTGTGAACATGATTTTATTTTTTTTAATGGAAGGGAGTGCGTGTTCAGTATTAGTCATCAATCTCAGGTGCCTTGTAAAACCTGCACAGAAAAAGACATGTTATGCTGCTCTGTTATTTCAGCTGTGAATTGCCTTGTGTTAAGAGTTTAAATCATACCTTTCACTTTAATGCAAAGTGGGTTTTTTGTATTAAGAAATGTAGACAAAGATGTGATTTAGAAAGAATTCTGTCAAGGTGTGACTCTGTGTTAAATTCTTGGAGAGCCTGGCTGAAGACAAATATTAATGTGAGAAGTATTTATAGTAGGAAGCTGTATGTCAGTAAAGCTGGCTTTGCAGCTTTCCAGCCTCCAGAAGTACACTTTTTTGTCAGTCTCCCACAACTAAGGCATTTCTGTCAGGTCGTAACCACTTAAGAAACACCTTCTCACTTAATATTGTGGTATACAGAAATTCTAATTTTCTAAGGGAAGTTATGAAAATAGAAATTTTTAGGCTGGAGGAATAAGATAGAAGTTGTCTGACTATCAAAGGAATCCTCTTCTAAGAGGAGAAGCTATCAGAAAGTGTAACAGTTGGAATATAAAACTGTGCAAACCTTCACACTCTAAGTATAAAGGGGTGTCAAATTGCTGGTAGTTTTTTTTTTCTCTTTCGCCTAGTTGCAATTGAAGGATCCTTCAGCTGATCAAATGTAAAGAGATGACAAGAAGTAATTTATATGGGATCATATTCACTATGTAAATGATTGCAATGAAAAAATGAAAGCTTATTTCTCCTGTGCGCTTGCATATATAGCAGTTATGCATCACATAATACTTCTGGATGGATTCTCTGATTCTGACAGTGCATTAGGTACTGAGGTAAAAGCACAAGGGAATGAATGAAAGAAATAGCATGTGTCTAAGATGTTGGCACAGCCAAGGTATAACAGATTTGTCACTGGAGATGAAGCAGTGTAATTCAAATACATCCAAATGTAAGAAGGCTCCATCAAGAGAAGAAAAGCAAGGATTTTCTTTCTTTCTCTCTTTTTTTGAGTGTTGATTTAAATGAATAATGTGAGTTTGGCCATTGTGGGTGTGCTGGGTGCACTCTGTGATTAAAATTCAGTGGGGCTGAGGCTGCTCTGCTGGATTAACTCTGAACCTTGAGGTTTCATGCTGTTGCTTTGTAAAAGGCAAAGCAGCATGAATTCATTGTAGAAGTGGCCCAAAATATTCTGTTGAAACTATTTTCTTTATTAAAATCATTTTCTGTGTGAGAAATACATGTTCTTTACTGACAGTTTTGACTTAGCAAAAAAATGAAACACCTGAAAACAGAAACTTTCAGCTTTCAGCAGAATGCTGAAAACCTTTGATTTGAAAATGCTGCTGTGCTGGTTCACAAATGTTGTATTCTACTGAAGAGAACCTCTTCTCAGAAGAAAATGTAATTGAATTCTAGCTCTCATGAGGCTGAATTTATAACCTGTCTTAAGAATTTTTGTCTGCTATTTAGATATGTTGAAGCAATGACATTTTTGTGGGGAGAGGCAGTAAGACTCATTTTTGGACAGCTTTTAATTATGGTAGACTAATTTATGGGCACACATATGCATACACAGTATAATCAAGCCTTATTTTAGGATGTACAGAGAACTGATTCTTTTCACTTAAATCGCACTTAACTGTCTTCCTCCTCTCACACTGTTAGAGAAGTGCTTGATGTATAAGGGACAGGTTGTCAGCAGATGAACTCCTTTTCATCATCACATATAACTGTAGACATGAAGTATTACTCAATTTTCTTGAGCCGGGAGAGGAGCTTTATTTTAAGGGAAGGCTTTAAAAAAATGGTTTCAACATTTCAATCTTCTGTCAGAATATACTGCGCTGTTACATATCCTAATTCCAGTGCTTTTGGATAGCCTCCTGCTAGGTTGAAATTTAGCATGCACCCTCCTTGTCATAATGTATTTTTAGATTAGACAACACTTGGTACTTCTTTATGAGATACTGAGGCATTTATGATACTTCAAGGTTATGTCTAAACTGCCAAGCAGTGGCACACCTGAGACTGTGAGCCATGGTGGTCAAGTGAGTCCTTAACCCAGGGTGACTGCACGTACGCTGTCTGTGTGCAGAGGTTCCAGAGAGTTCTCACTCTGCAGCTGTGCCCAGGGGTTGCTTGGGAGAGCAACAGATGACACAGGGAGGAGAAACTGTGCTGAGTTCCTGCTACAGTTTAACTGTACAGATATTATGGTACCCAGAATCACTACCAGTGCTTCTTAAATTTGCTAGGATAGACATAGAAGGTGTTACTGGCAATGGCAGAATGTAAGTAAAATCTAACCATGTGTTCATTAAAGAAAATAATTTTCATCCTGGTGTCCTGCTCAAATGTCACCTTAGGTGATTGAACTGTATCCTGTGGGCTCAGCTGGACAGGTAATTTGATTGTCATCTCACCTGAGCTACTGTAAATCTAGACTAAGTGTAGTGAAATAAACAATTACAGCTGTGTGAAAGCAGTGTAAGTGAAGGGCTATCAGGACTGTTGTGTTTTAGAAATGGGCAAAAAGTATGCATTTTTTTGTTATTGGCAAAAATTAAGTTGCTTCAAAACTGCAAGAAGTTCTCTAAGGTTGGGCCTAAATCGGACCATCTACTGTGGTTCCAGTACTTAAGCTTTAAAAGAAAAATAAGAAAATATTAGTGTCATGCGTTTCTCACCAGGCTTTCCTAAAGCCTGCTACAAAGTGGTTCTTTTAGCACCTTTGCAACCTTGCCATAGCAAGATTGTCAAAGGTGTGAGGCTGGGGCAGATTTTGAACAATGAATAGAGAATCTAAGATTAGTAATGGAATGTGTGTTTATTCTTGAGGTATATATATTCATATGAACATAGGGATTTTTTAAATAGAGCTAAGCTAAATGTTTAGATTTTGGTGAAGATTTTTCACATTAGTATACTTTATGTACCATAAACAGTGACTCAGTTTCTCCGGCAACAAAGAAAGAATAAAGGTGGAACACTTATAATATGTTGACTACTTCAGTGTTTCTTTTACTCTTCCACTACTTAATTTATTTGTTTCATGTTCTGCTGTGGCTGAAATTTTGATGCAAAGTCAGACAAATGTACTAATACAGTTCTTGACTTATTAATGTCTGTAGTGACTCCTATGACATAAATTAGCAGAGCAAAAGTTTTGCTTTCATAATGGGTTAGTCATGCTCTTGGAATATCCAAAATTGTTGCTTGACTTCTGTGAAATAAGATGAGTGCATTAACACTTTAACATGCTCAGTAACTTCTTACCTTATATTTCCTTGTCACATTAATATTTTGTCTAGAGCTTTAAATAAGTACAAGTATGCAAGTCACACAGTGTTTGTGCTGAAGGCTTATTTCTTGTATTTCAGTTGAAACAATGCTGGTAGATTGCAGCAGTATTATTCTGTAATAGAAAAAAAGAAACTCAAAACAATTATTTATTGTAGAGGGTTTTTAAAATATGATTATGCTTTTTCTTTTGAAGTTACCAGATATGATTACCAGAAGAAAAGAGGCAATCGCCTCCATACCAGAGCAGCACTAACAGCTCTGCCAAAATGGTTGCCCATAGGTGCACTCCGAGTGACTGATGGCAGAAAACAAGGCTGAGAGAAAGCTGTGTGAGCAATTTAAAACAATTAATTTGACTAATGGAGGCCTCTCTCCTATTTGCAAATAATCATGTGCAAATTCTGTTTGTGTTTTTCTTTACTGCTATTTTAAATTGTGCCTTAAATTTTCATGAAAGAATTTCAGCTGTTGAGGTGATTGTAAACTGCTTGCTATTAATATTCCCTGGAAGTGTCCCATATTACTGAGTGTCCCTGTCTAGTTCAGTTGCTGGATTTTCTCTTATACTTTTCCTAGGGACTTAGAATGGGAATTTCCAATTTTGAGGCAGTCTATCTAATTTATGGCAGTTATTTTAATTAGACTTAGATCTCAAAGTGAGACTTAGAGTGCCTCAAATGAGAATAAAGAAAATTGCTGAACCCTATTTTTAGAATTACTCTATTTCCTATTTTGCAATTGGAATCAGGAGGAATTAAGATATATCAGAAGCCTTGCAGAATCTGGATCCCTACCTACTGCTTTTAGTTTGGAGCTATTGCAGTTGCACAGCATCTTTATATTACAGTACAATAGCTAGAACCTTCATTTGCAGTGCATGTATGCTATTCACTTATGAAAAAGGTATAAAATATGTTATGATTTAAGGGTTACCAGCCTGAAAAGGAAGGACAGGTGGTGTCTGTAGGACCCTGAGGGGTCAGAGATCAGTACTGGTCCCTCCCCTTTCCGGCCACAGTCTATAAAAAATGGAGGTTTCCCTGGTTTCCTGGGCTGTTTCCTGTCGCATCGCGGGACGGCTGGGCCTAGCTCCACGTGCTCGGCAGCATCCACCACCACCCGGTCCCGGCACCACTGCGGTCCTTGGTGACGAGTCACAGCAGTCTCAGCGGCCACGAGGCACTGCTCGGGCACTTCCACTCGGGGCTGCTGAGATCGGGTTTTGTATAGAGTTAAATATCCTTTGTCCCTTATTAATTCCCTTTTCCTTTCCCCTGTTGTTTTCATTAAACTTGTTATAGTCTTACTTTCCAACCTTGTGTGAAGCATCTTTTCTCTATTCTCCCTTTTTTCATCCTCCACTGGGAGAGTAGGGGACAATAGAGAGGAAATCCTGCTCCCTGGACTTGCCCTGAGCCCTAAACGGAGACAAAATACAACTGAGCATTACAATTAGCCTTTAGCTATTCAAGCTTTTTCTGTTTATGTTGTTTATAACATAATTGTGGGTATCCTTTTGCTTGGTGCTATGCTTCTCGTGTTATAACAAAAGCCATACTTTAAGAAATGGCTGCTTAATTCCAGTTTCAAAACTGAATATAGACATTTTTGCACTTGTCCACATCAAAGAAGTGTGTGTCTGAAAGCCTGTGTGTAAGCAAATGCTATTCCAAACCAAGGATTTTCCTAGTGGGGACAAGTTCACAGTCTAGTTTATCTGGCTGTCCAAGGTTGTTTTCTATCATCTTATAAATCTGTTTTCAATCAGACAAAAGCATGCAAGGGAGGATGTAAATAAAAAACCTTATTTGGTAAACTAATTAAGTATGTCTTTGCGTATGTTTCTTCAAAATGTGGTTGTGGTTTTGCCCATACCTTTTTTTGGATCAGTCTGCGAAAGCTTGTGACTCCAAAATTCAAACTGTTTGGTCCACACTCTTCAAACGTAAGTTCTCAGCCAGAAGTCCTATTAAAGTCCAGATAAAGTCCTCTTGTAATACACCTAGGTGGTCTCAGTTTCTTGCCTGTAAGGGAGAAGAGCTAATCTGTTACACTGACAGCTCTGAGTGGCTTATATGACTGAAACACTTATTGTCTTTTGATTTTTAGTTTCTTGCTGCCCTAGATGCTGTAACAGCAGAATCCATCACAGTGGATATGTCTGTTTTAACTATTCCTGCAACACACGTCGAGTCTTGTATAAAGTCTGGTTTCTGCTCTACTTGCAATTCTCTCTGCATGGACATGAACAAGCACAATTTTGTGAGACATTTTGTGGGTGGTATCTGCCTATGCCTAATTATAACTCTATGAGTGCTGTTAGGCACAGAGAGAAGAAAACGTAATCCTACAGAGTGTTTAAAAAATAAATCTGTGCAGTTTGGATTTGAAGAGGACTTGAAGCGGGTTGGAGTCTTACTGGAAACGCTCCTGGTGCAACGGCAGTTTCCTGGTGAATTACATTTTTGCTGTCTAATGATGACACCAATGCAACAATGTGCTTGACTTCTCTGGTGGTTGTGATTAATACTGTATTTTTTTTCTTTTACTAGCAGAACGTTTGGCCCACTGCTTTGCTACTAAAGCTTAGAGGACTCTTTTGAGTATACAAAAGAGAATCTATTTTTTACAGTGTCTTTAGCTTGACATTATTGAAGTGTTTTATAGAGGGAGAAAATGCTTGTAGACATTTGTGGACAGGTTAATCTCGTCTCTGACCTTCCTGAAAAACACATTTCTGCTTTT
Source organism: Mesitornis unicolor (assembly GCF_000695765.1). NCBI lineage: Eukaryota > Metazoa > Chordata > Aves > Mesitornithiformes > Mesitornithidae > Mesitornis > Mesitornis unicolor. The sequence continues at coordinate 26,933 of NW_010160266.1, read as the reverse complement.
CCTCAAGTTCAGCTGTAGTTCCTCTTTGATTCACATGATAATCATGATATGTGGCATTTCACTGCATGTCATATAAATGTATTCTTTATTATACAGGACCAACAAAGTATGTCATTTACTGGCTGTAGTTGGTTATCTCAAGCCAAGGACATCTGATGATGTCAAGACTCTTCTTAGGATCTACCTTCAGATACTAGATTCTTAACAATATTAAATAAGAGGATGTACTCACCAGTGGTGTACTCCTACCACCCAGGACGCCCAGGCTGTACTGGGATGCGTAATGGTTCTGAGAGCAGACCTCTTCTTTTGAGGCTGCTTTATTTAGCATTATAATTTATTTAATTTTTTTGTATGTTGCTGAATAATCCTAGATTGAGCCCTGTGGTCTGTGAATGTGTCTAAAATCCATCTTACTCTGCTCCTCCATAGACTATGTTGACTAATCTTGCTTATGAGGCAATCTAGGATTGATCCCATAGTGTGCATGAGCATTGGGGCTGGTGTGTCCAGCCTTGTGTTGCACTGAAGGTAAATGTCAGAAAAGAGAACAATGCTGACCTAGATGATTTGGTTGTACTCCTCTGTGTGTGCCCCCAAAAAACCTGAAGCTCTCTCTTGCTCTAGATATATAAAAAAAGGAATTAAGAACAAGAAAACTTTATAAAACTTTCACTGGCCTCATGATTCATACAGACTAAAACAGCTCAGGGAATCTCAGAAATAGCTCTAAAGCACTTGTGTAGGTCGTTTTAAATCACAGAATAGATGGGCTCTAATACATGATGGACTCTCGGTCACAGTGCGATAAATTATTATGGTGATCTTCCATAAATTCCAAGGAGGGGAGGGGAGGGGAAATTGGAAACTCTTGATATACCGCTTTTTTGGATAAAACACCTTACTACTGGTTTATTTTGCATGCAGTCACAAAGCAGTAGATGTATCAGTGAGGTACTGATTAACTATACTTGACTGTTACAGCAAGGTGGCAAACAGCATATGAGATATTCACTTCTTATGGCTGTCCAGGTTAACTGAATGTAATTGAGGATGATGTCTTGAGAATTTCTGTTTTTTCTTTTCTAAGAGCAAATAAATACTGTTAATGCTAGTGCTATTAGTGCCACATACCTAGCTGAGATGACCTTTTCTTCATGCAACTCAAGAAAAGCGTTGGAGTTCATGTGACCTGTTATTCCTAAAATGACATTAAACTGAATCTTCTTGTAAACCTAAATGCTTAGAAGCACACTGATTTTTCACAAATAAAAATCCCACACAAAAAAAAAAAGATTCCTGACTTGAAAGTGTTTTCTTTTCAATTTGGAGCTTTAAAACAAACAGAAAACTGTGCCATATTTCTAATTTGATTTATTCGGTGCAGTGCAGAAATACGGTTTTTAAAACAGTTATGTATTTATAGACAAGCTTTATGTGCCAAGGAGATAATTCAGCATGATTTATAGGCAATTAGAGCTTGTGCCACAAATGAAATGTCTTAAGGGTTTAAGTCCTGCCTAACACTTGCTTTAGTCTCTTACATCTGGAATTATGACCCTCAGAAGAAAATTAAAGCTCTTGCTCAGATGATGCCTAGCTGTGCACAACAATTTTTGACTAAAAGTTGTCTAGATTATTGAGGGTTTGTGTTGGGATTTACTGAGGAGACCCTCAGTCTTCATGTGTTAAGACAAGTCTGTATGCACAAATGAAGTAACCTTCATCCATCTCAGTTGACTCGGCTGATCCAGCAAATTTGCTGAGAACATGGCCTGCAGACCCTGTTTGTCTCCCAGCTGACCCATCAAGTAGCTGGCAAGCCAAGTGCATGAGGAGTGCCTTTTACCACCTCTTCGTGCCACCTTACTGAACCTACTCCTTATGCAGCAAGAAGACAACTCACCAGGATGTGGGTTTAACTGCTTCAACTTTCTTCCTTTTGCCTGAAAAAGCCCTCAGCTGCCACCTGAACCTGTTTCAGAGAGGGAACTTTGCAGGGGGTTCCTATTTCCTGGGTGTGTTTTGCAAGTAAAGCTATAGTCAGAAATGTGAGCCTTTCCCTTTGTCATTTTTAGAGGAAATGTATCACTCCTGTTTAATTTTAAAATAAAAAAACCCCACCACATATATGTTTGACTGGAATAAACAGGTGACGACTATAGATCATTAAAAGAGGAAGGAATTCCTGCTAAAAAAAAATAAATCTTAAGTATGTTTCTCTCTGGCACTTCTGATCATATATCTGAAACATCTCTTTATGAATGGTGCCTTTTGGAAGCCCCATTCTGAGATGACTAAGCTGCAAAATGTTGGAAACTTTCATCTGTAACTCAAATTGATGAAGGATTCACAAGTTCAGGGTTGTAATTTTGAGTACTCTGGATCTAGTTTGTAAGTCTAGTCTGTAAGCATAGATAAGGTTTTCCTGCTTTAAAGAAAAGGTTTGGAAATAGTTGATGTTTAAAAGAAAATATTTTTCATTTAATTTTCCATATTAAGTTTTATGGTGCTGCAGATTTCTTAATCACTCCACTAGAGTTTATTTGTGATTATAAGTTCCTGAGCATGCTACTGTGAATTCATAGACATGATATTACAGTGTCAGATGAAATGCTCTTCCAAGTCTTTAGAGAACTCAGTGATTAAAATCCATCAGTTACATCATGTCAAGATGTTGGCAAATAATGTCACTGAAAATCTTTGGAGCACATTCAACAGTAAAGAACAGAAACAAAAAGATATCAGAGACATAAACCACTGACCAAGTCTGAGACTAAGACTGGATCCAGCTGCATCTAGGCTCCTCTCTGAGAAGGAGTTTAGAAAGCAAAAGCGCTCTTTCTGAACCTCATGACTCAACGAGAGGGCTGTCCCCCCCATGTATCAGACTTGTACTCTTAGCATGACAAGATCAAAGGAAAAGTTGAGCAAAAAATGCAATTGTTCATCCATGATTATTCATTTGTAGATGAATTGGCTTTGTCCAGGCACAAACTCTTATTTAGTCTATTCTAGCAAAGATTTAAGAGTCTAAGTTTTTTGATACAATCTTCCCAGTCAATAGACTCTAACTTGTAATTTGATTTTCAGAGTTCAGTTTCAATGTACGTGAAAGTAAAAGGTCAAAGTTATAAATCTAACAGTAATCTGGAATAAATTGAAGATAAACTAAATCTTGACTAATAGAAAACACATTGTACAAAATAATAATGCCCATCATTTGTAAAAAAAGAAAATCAAACAAATTATTTGCATAGCTTGTGTAATAATTTATACTCCTTGCTCTAAGAATAACTGCTTTTCAGGCTGGGCCATCAAACTTTATCTTTTTTTATCAAGATGGTTACATTTCAAAGTAGAAAACAACTTGTATAAAATAAAATATCTCCTTGGATGAAAGATGTATGGGAAAACATTAACATTTTTCATAAATAAAATGAAAAGCTAATGAAGTAAATATAGATCCAAAGACCAGTTTTAGTCTGTTAAACACAGAGTTAACAGGCTTTTTAAGATAGAAAAAAATTTACTAGGGGTAAATATGATTCAGCATTATTTGAAAACCAGAAACTGTTCATCTCTCATACCTGGTATTCATTACAGCATTTTTTCTTCAAGATTCTATCCAGTTTCTTTCAAAATAATAACCAAAATTTAATTGATTCCAATAAGAACAGAATTGAGTTCTAAGTGTTTTTGTGGGGTGGTGATATTGTTGCTTTTGGTTTTTTAGAGCTACAATATAGTGTATAAAAAGGAAATATTTGAAATGTTTGTGATGCAGATAGTGATTTCCAGATGCCCTGACCATATTTAAAAAAATATATCTGGTGGTAGTGAATCTTATAAAAATTAATTCACCTTGCAAGACACCATTGAAAAAAATGTTGAAACTGCGTAGAAGTTAGATAAATCTTCTTACTAAGCCCAGAGAGAGAGAGGTGAGAAAATCCAAACCTTCTAACTTTCCATTTCTCACTTTATTTGAAATACCAAGCTCATCCTAATAAATCCCAGATGTTCACTGATGATTTGACAAAGCATTTTTTCTCTTGGAAAACAACTGTTAATACAATTTGCTCTAGAAAAAATGACATTTTAAACATGTTTTGTACCCCTCTCAATCTCCAAAGTTTAATTTTTGTATACATATATATGCTTTGAAAAAAAAAAATCTATGTCCTTCTTAATCATTATTTCTGATGGAAGCTTAGCTCTAGGTACCCCGAAAGGTTGTTCTAACTTGTTAAACAGTTTGTAGCCAGCTTGACTATCATTACAATCTGTAATCTAGTCCTGAAGCTGACCTGCTTTGTAACTCCTTAAAATCTAGTCTTTTGCCTCTTTTTGTGCTATTAGGTGACACACAAATATGCAGCAGGATAAATGGGAGGCCTGAAAAGAGCACTGGTGGGAAGTAAAATCTATGGGAGTTACAGATGATCTGCTTAACTCTGAGCTGCCTCAGTTAGTAATCTTGGAGCTCCTAACTGGGATCTGGGCAATGTTACAACAATGTCCTGGGTATGTAATGAAGCTAAATCAGGGACACTCACTTCTCTTCGTGTGACTGGTGTTCCTTTCTGTAGGAAGGAGCAATTACATGCCAAGCAGGAGCTGTAGTTCCTTCCAGTTTAGGTCAGAGTAGATTACCTGGGAATCATGAATTTGGAATCTACGTCCCAGCAAAGAAATCTGCTCACCTGAGCCCTTGAGGACCTGGTGTGGTTGCTTCCTCTCTTTACTGCTGGACAGCACTGACCTGAGTCTGGTATCTATGTCTCTGAAGTCTACCAGCTCAAGCTTTCGTGTTTCAGCCATAGCAGTCTCTGACCACACCAACTGAAGAAAAGAAGGATTAGATTTGAAGAGAACCTTTTAAAATGCAGAGTGGGAAGGTGAATGGTCTGACGAAGACAGAGCCCAATATTTTTGCCCATTCTGGTTGCTCCAGTTAGCCCCAAGGTAATTGGAGAATATCACAGGAATGTCTTCACAGTCAAGAATGGGCTTCTAGTGGAGAGCTCAGAAAGGTGCTAGATGACTAGAGCTGCTCATTTCTCTGCCCTTGAAATTCAGGTTTGGCATATCTCTATACTGTAAATAGCCCAAGTTCTCTAATGAGTTCAGTTCCAATTACTTGTCATAGGAAAACTCCCAAATATTTTTTTTTTAAAGCTGAATAGAGTTTTTAAGTTCAAGAAGGCCTTTAACAGACATATTTGGACTTCTTTTAATTTATTCACTGCAAATATATTCACTCAGACACAAAAGTTGTGAGCAAACCTCTTAAGTGATTATTTGCATTTTGCCTGGAAAAAAAAAATCAAAAATTGACTGCTGCAGACATTAAAATATACCACTTGAATTGTGACACTGCTGTGAAATTAAATATAAATGCTTCAGAGATCCAAATAACATTAAAGCTTTGAAAAAGGTGGAATTTTAAATCTTGGTTTCTGGCAAGAGAATAAATACGTAACAAACAATTAAGAAATAATCTAACTCCTCAGGAAAATTATTTCCTTGCATTAGCTTATGTCTATCCAGTTTTTACATTCTAAATAACACAGTTAAAAGGTTGTGTGAAATATTTGTTGATAAATGGAAGATCACAAGAGGTCAAAAGAATAAAGCAATGTGAGACAAACATGTCAAATGATAGGACAAGGGGCAGTGGGAGCAATCTGGAGCATAGGAAGTTCCATGTGAACATGAGGAAAAACTTCTTCACTGTGAGGATGACAGGACACTGGACCAGGCTGCCCAGAGAGGTTGTGGAGTCTCCTTCTCTGGAGACATTCAAAACCCACCTCGACACCTTCCTGTGTGACCTAGTCTGGGTGATCCTGCTCTGGCAGGGGGGTTGGACTGGATGATCTTTTGAGGTCCCTTCCAATATTCTGTGATTCTGTGATTCTGTAAAAGACAGATGTTGTCTCTTTTTTATAGGCAAGCCTAATGTTCTATGATTCTGTGAGACCAATAATAAAATTAAACTATTTTTTGAAATATGGTTTAATGGACAAGGTGAGTAACCACTTTGAAACAGAATTAAACTCTGTTGCTTTCAGTGATAGATCTGAGCATTAGCCCAAGAATCTGTTTAAGTTATGCCATTCTATTTTATGTTTTTACATTAAAATACTGGAAGTAGCACTGATTTATGGCTGTATTTTTAAAGGACGGTGCAACGCAGCAATCAGAGTATGACAGAATGAGAAAATCATCTCTGTCCAAAGGCACTGGTATGCCAGAGTTTATGGTCACTGATAATTTGCCCTATATATAGGGTTGTCTTTAAAAGCAAGCTATTTCAGCAACTTCAGCCATAAATGATGTTGGGCTGTTTATTGTTTCTTTCTATGATCTTAAGTTGAAAAGACATTCCTTCTAATATTAAGAAAAAGAATGCAGTATTTCTTTTTTCACTCTGCCTGTAATTAGAAAATTAGATTTGTGGTCCCAATTCAACTTCTACTGCAGAGCGGGAAGACAGTTGACCTAAAATTTTTTGTCGTTTTTGAAATACAGAAGACCCTGTGGACAGCTGGAAAGTTCAGACTATCTAAAGGAGTTCAGACTTCTTGTTCTACATAATGTTTACTAATTAATTTATAAATGCCATCTACTAGCTTTTGTCATCATCATTCAGGATTTAGATTCTGGAAGATTCTCAGCATCTTTCATAGGAGTCATCTCCCCCAGTTACAACTCTTTTTATACAAAAACTTTTTATAGTGGAAGAGGCAGCTGTTTTCTGGTGTAGTTTCTTGCCAACTTCCTTTTGAAAATTTTAAATGAGGGGTGATTAGGTATTTATGCAGCACTACCACTATTTCCAGTGAAGTAAATTTCACAATCCCTACAGCCATTAATGAGGTTAAGGACACTGGAAGAGTTAAAAACAAATCAAGAGTTGATGGAGAGAGGAAAAGTTAAGGAGACATGAGGCTTACTAGCAAATATCCATCAATATCTGTTATGACTTGAAGTCCATATGGAATATATTTGAGATGTAACTCAGCATATTTTATATATAATGAGTTAAGACTGCATATGGTAAAATAAAGAAAACATGCAATAAATCTCAAGTACAAATTAAATTAAAAATGAAGCAATGATTTACAAAGCAGGTCAAATATGTTGACCACAACACCAAAGATGAAGGTAAATTACAGGATCAACAATTAATTTCTTCAGGCTGATAAGAATTCACAGGAATGGGTAATAAATCGCATCTACACTATTGTAAAACTAAGCAGTTTTATTAACTCACCTTATGATTCTGCAATAATTAAACTTTGAGTACCAAAGCCCAATTCTCTAGTATGTCCCACACACGCTAACTCAACTAAGTTTTAACATTCCCATTTTATACATTAACAAACTCTATTCTTTTCACTACTTGCTGTGCTAATGACTTAAGTAACAGATGAAATTTCACTGTTCTTGTAATCACAAATGACAAGTTTCTTGGCTTTGTAGACCTTTAACTGTAGAACAGGAAACAAGCATTGATGCATGTCTTTGAGACAATTTTAAAGCTTTCTAAGCATGGGGTGCTCTTGTCCTGATGTCTTTATTGTGGGAATTTTGAGCCCTTGCTATGCAAGCAGTTTCACAATCTCACAATAAACAATTTGAAAAAACTTTTTAATTTTTTTTGTGGAAGATGAAGACAGAAAGCAGCTGAAATGAAAAATATTTTGAAACAGATCACATCTTGGTTTCTAAACTTCAGCAGTATAGAAAGTTGGACCTTCAATGATCTCAGGTGTGGTTTTTTGCATATAATGCTTCTTATTACTGGATGGCTTTTATTGAGCAGTGGCTGATCTTTTCCTTCTTGTATGATTAGACTTAGGTGTTCTGGAGCACAAATCTTCCCCGATGATTTTTTACTAAGGTGGAAAAGCTTTTTGGTCCTGGCTTATGGTATTGCAACTGGAAAGTGATTGTATCTTGCATGCTTTTCCTGTGAGGTCTTTTGACAGACTGTGCCAGTGGCCTGCCTTGCAGCATGATTCAAATTAGGTCATCCTTAGCCAGCATAAATGCAGTCTTTTTTTTTTGTCAGTAACAAGGCCTCTATATAGAACAGAGAGTGAATGGCATGGTTTGCATATACTGTGCAATATAAATACTCTACGTAGGTCCGGAAGCTAGCGCTTTATCTCTGGCAATGGAAGGAGTATGAATATGTCAGAGCGACTTTAAGCCAGTGCAATGTAGTCTGGATTGGCAGAGATAATTAGCTAAGGACGGTGTTGTTTTAGCAATGCTGTTCTGAACTAGTGCTTTCAAGAAGTGCTACCCTCTGCCACTCATACACCCAGGGGGTTCAGAGGCATGCTGGCCTTGTGTTAAATATGTCCTGTTGATGTGCCCTTGGTGTCCTACCCCTCACTCATTCTCTGTAGTTCAAAAAGTCCATGAGGAAGATCACATTTGAAGATGAAAATATATTTCTGTTTAGATAGAGGATCTGTTACATGATGCAGCAATTTTCTGAAAATGTTCAATCTTAAAAAAAACACCCAACCTGTTAAGATGACTGAAAAACCAAACAACACTAAGTGAGGAAATCAGTCATTCAGACTTTCACATTCCAAGTAACAAAATTAAAAATAAAACTTCTCTCAAGAGAATTTGCAATGATAATGGAACTGTGTATAGGTCAAATAGACTACCTTCTCCAAATTTTCAACTCGAGTGAAAAAGTTATGTTTTAAGCTTCTTGAGATGAAATTCATTTAAAATACAATTTTGTATAGAGTCTGTATTCTTGTGCAGCCTATTTTGCTCACAGTTTTGTGCAACAGCTCCCAGCAATGTAATGTGTTATCCACTGTACCCATTCTTTTTATTATTCTCATGCAGGATTTGAAATAATCTCAGTGGCAAATCGGTTCAGTATTCATTTAGGCCATTGTTTTAATGTGGATATATATTGTAGGTGTGTTTAATGCATTCTCTGTTGTAAAATTTTGCTCAGGTTGAAAGTAGTTTTGAGAAAAACCTAAATTTCCTGAAGATAGTGATAGTCAATGTGCCTTCCAAATGACAATGAGTATCTCAGAATAATGCAGTGGTTTGTCATTTAATCCACATTTCTTCCCTTCTACTTTCTAGAAGGGATGTTGGATACCAAGGATATAGTTGTCGTTGATCCCACTGATCCTACTGATCTGTGGCAAAATTTGTAGTTGAGGTAGACGGCAAAAAGAAAGAAAAAAAACCAGACTGTTTTTCTGAGGAACCAAGCAAGACTATGAGATGCAAAGGGGTAACAGCAGTTTCACTGAGAATAAAATATTCATGTTGCTAACTTACATAAAACAAAAGATGGAGTGTTTTCTGCAGGGAAATTACTTTCTCTGATGAGCTCCATTTATGCATGATAGAGTTTTAAATTTTTGAAAACCCCCTTGGTTATTTTTTTTCTCCAATTCTAGCGGTTTTAATTGTAGGCTTATAAACAGATAGATGTAAAATTTCTTGCTGAAAGGGCCTTATTCTGTTTAAAGTCATATTTATTACTTTCAGCAAAAGCAGAATTGCTTCTGTGAATGACAATGAATACAAAATCAATATTTAAGACCACAGTCTCATAGACTTCACGTTACAAAATGGGTACTTCAGTTTTAAACTGCCCTATAATAAAATCTGTCTTCACTTACTTCCAGTACATTTTTAACTTTCTTCATGTTATGAACTATGCTCTAGAGGTTCTAGTTTTGCAGAAGGTAACTGGAAAGCAGACAGCTGCAGCTGGAGTTGTCTAACAGTAAAGCTGTTCTGTCCTGCAGCAGGAATATGTGTGTGTCCTGAGCCTATGGATTTCTGAAATTTGATTGACAGAGCATTGCACTGCCTGTTTGGCAAGATGTTCCTCATCTTGAGCTTTTCCAGTCCCCAATGCTAGAGAAGGAGTGGTAAGTGGAATGATAAGTTTGGTCATCTAGGACTGTGTTTTGTGGGTTTTGGTTTTTTGATTTGTGTGGTTTTGGGTTTTTTTGCTTGGTGGGGCTTTTTTTTTGCTTGCTTGTTTTGTTTATGTTGTAATTCGGACAGTTCACTCTCTCTGCATATATTTTTGAGAAATCAAACTTTTGTTCAAGATTAAAGTATATCACTGGAATTATGAGGTCTGATGTGCTTTCTTCCATACTCACAATGAAGGATCAAAATATCTGGCTTCCTAGCCTCAAAGGCAAACGCTGAAGATAGCAGCATAGGGAATTTCTTACACATTGTGCAGGCTTGATATGGAGCTGAAACTAGAGTGAGGAAATCTGGAAACTTGGTCTCAAGCTAGGCCCAGCTTCTCTGAAATATTTATAAACCTACCTTGTTTCTGTGTCATTATAAACAGGTTTTTGAAGGCCTAGTAATTACTGACCTTAATGTATTTTGGCCAAGATATCAGACTTAAAACCTTCTAAATGACTGCTTCTGACAAACTTTACACTGTACATCACCTCAGGTGATATTAGATTTCTGCAGTTTCCGGTGAGTTGCTGGCCTATGTTCAGTGTCCCAGAGAACAAACCCAAGAGAATATAATTCTATCAAAGTCTATGAAAATATGTTCTTGGAAGCTCTTAGATAGTGCTAGAACATAATAGAATGTATGAAACAATAGCAAATAAAATCTGTCTATTTAGATTGAATACCATAACTGGTTTTTTTTGTTCTTTTGACTATAATCAATGCAATGGTTTTAGTATGTGTATTTAGATACCAAAATACAGCCAAATTTGATGTCTCATAGAACAAAAAATCTGTAAATAAACAATGAATATTATGGTTCTAATTGGTTTGAAATGAGAATGTTTTACCTACAAATAGGTAAATAATTAAAAAGATTTAGTTGTTTGCACATAAAGGACACACAATATGGAAGGAATATGCATCCTAGGGAATAACTAGGTGCTCAGACATAAAATACCCCCAAACTACTGCAGTTTAGTGTCTCTCATACAAGTGTTTGCTGAATCAGGTCTTCTAACACCATCTTTGCCCTTGACTCGTCAAAGTGACAAATGTTTTCAGTTGGGAATAGAACTCCACCTTCCCTAAAGGAACCTTTTATTAAGAGATCATAATGATGACAGAAGCATAATTCTTGAGATTCAAGAAGTTGAGCTAAGAAATGGGACAGATTTGAGCTGAGTATCAGCAAACGATGAGAAGCTGAATTCTTTCACTATTATGCTCTCCTTATTTTCTGAACTGAGAATAGAATAAAATTTTAATATAGAGCTCTTCTAATGCAGTTATTACCAGGAAAATGGTTAGGTACTATTGTAGTATCTGGGAACAGGACTAGAACTGCCGCTTTATCCTGTGGGTGCAGCGAAGCAGAGTCAGTTCTGTACAGGCTGCTGGGAGTGCAGCATGGCTGGCTGAGCTGGTCAGGCCATAAGGTACCACATCTGTGAGTTAACCAGCTTCCAGACCCTCTTGAAGGCCATGCTGTGTGACACACGCTGCTATAGTTGAGTGAGCTGAATGAGGTCATGCAGGAAACTGCTGATAGAGTGACAAGTCTTAGCTAAGACTCTCGGCTTATTGGAGACTACTTTAATTGTTGGATCATCCTTCCCTTCACCTGCTTAACTTTGGATTATGCTTGCTGTGTGCAAGGCCATAATTAAATTCAGTTCTTCCATAGGCATATGAAAATGTTGTATTCTTAATAGCTAAACTGCTCTACTTTCTTTTCCAACAGTTTTCAGAGAAAAGTTCAGTAGGGTTGAATTACAATAATAGGTAGTTCTAATATTGTGCTTTTCATCTATAACTCTCTAAAGGCCTTTGCAAAGCAGAGAAGAATAATTAGACCTGGTCAGAAACTTCCAGACAGGATAGAGCTCTCTTGTAGGAATTCCAATTTAATAGTACTCTGGTTTGGCTCCAGCTTCTGTTTATCTGAAGAGTTTTGATAACAGGAGATGACATGTTTATGTCCTGTAATATGCATCACAAGTTCTATAAATGAGTTCTTTCTACAGGAGAATATTTTTGTATTGATTTACATGATGGCTGGGAGAAGCCCTTGATGTACTGAGGTTAAGTCTGTGCCTGGGAGTTGGCCAATAGCCTTATCAAGAATTAATTTTAAACGTATTTTGTGGAATCTTATGTAACCCTTGTCTGTAACAGTTAACCATACCACTCATTCATCACCCTGGCAAAAACTGCAAGCAGGTATGCTGATTCCTTTTGCTCTGCATGGCAGATTTAAGCCCATCCTATTTAGAACTATAATGGTTGTTATCAAGTAGTGGTACGGAAAGTGGCATTTAGTAGGTGATGCTTTCCTCTCTGAGCAGACAGATGATATGGTGAATTTATTAGAACTTGTCATAAGAACTCGTATTTAAAAAAAGGAGTAATGTTGACTTTGATATGAGCAAAACAGGCTATTTGATTTGATCTCAGTATAGTGATGATAATTATGTTTTGCTATTCTTCTGTCAATTGCAGATGAAAATATATGTTATGATGATAAATGGGAATCTGTACAGTCCTAGGGAGGTATCCATTGCAATATAACAGCAATCTATACAAACCTAATGAAGACCTTCATTAGAAATCTAGAAGAAATGTTAACCTAAAATATGATTCCAAAATAGAAGGTGCATAAGGTCAAAAATACCTGAAAAAATATCAGGATAATACTTCCCTTCTCCAAAGTTGTTAAAATTCTGTGTGAGTCTGAGTTTTCCTTCCAAAAAATACAAGAATAGATCCAGAGAATATTTTTAGTCATTAACATAAAGATGTTGCCACTTTCCAGTAGGGAAGGCGTTTAGCCTTGAGGCAGTTCATTCTTTACACAGAGGCATAAGAAATACAGCTCCTGGCAGTTTTTATCATTACTAATAAATGAATAAGCACATTTACTGAAAAAACCCCATCAGAAGGACATGTTACACTGTTCTTATCAATAATTCTGTGCAAGTAAAATTCAAGCCCGCGGGTTTGTATTGTTGCAAATTTTTTTATACAATCACTTTTCATAAAAGAAGAACAGACTGAGATGATGATGAATGATGTATGAAAATTTTAGATGTAATTAAAAGAAAAAAGGTTAAATTCCCAAGTTCCCTTTAACAAAGGGAATAATAAAAAAAAAGCACACCTATGGTTTAATAGATAATATTCCATTAAGGTGAACTGCATGCTGGAAAATTAGGCAGGTTTTTATGAGGGCAATTGACAAGATTTAAACAGTCTTGAATATGTGAATAGATGACCTATTTTGCTTCCTGTTTTAATTCTGAAGATGAACAGATTAAAGATTGTGCTGGAGAATACAACTGGATTTTTTTCAGGGAAGAGAAACTGCAAAATAGCAATCCTGTAGTAATACTGCAAGAACTCAGTGGGAACTGGGTAACTATTAACAGATCAGCTATAGAGAGATCTCAGATTTCTGCCATTAAGTATATGAGCACCACCAAACTCAAGATTTTTCTCAGACAGCTGAGAAGCAGAAGAAAGATGGTTCTGTCACTGGAGTTAGCTGAGATTGGTTCTGAAAAAAATTGATGCTAGCAAAAAATAATTCAAAGGCAAAGCCATTCTTCAGTCACAAAATATCCTGACCATAAATTATTATTTATTACGCTTTTAGTCATGTTTGTTGAATAATTTTATAGGAAGAGTTGTCATTTTGGGTTTCAAAGCTTTAGCCTTTAGAAGGAAGACAACAGCTAAGGTGAGTGGCATGTCCTGACTTATTTGCTGTTGGTAATATTTTATCTAAGCAAAAACAGGAGGTTGGTTTTTTTAATAGTAACAGCCTAATGAAATCCGTCTCAGTCCCCTTTCAGATAGCTGTTAGTGGACATTCAGCATTTAACAGCATATACAAAACTACAATATCTTTAGATAATTGGGGAAAATCTAGTTTTTAATTCTGTGTTTCAGTTCAATAATAGCAACATTCCTCAAGCTTGTCTAGCTTCTTTAAATTTCCT
>NW_010160266.1:0-12905 GCF_000695765.1 Mesitornis unicolor | reverse complement strand
TGCTGAAAAAAAATGTTAGTGTTATCTGCGAATTTTACCTTTTCAGAAGACAACCCAACCTAAACATCTTAGTCTTTATTCGAGTACAGGTAATAAAATATGTAAGATTGGAAGTTGGTCTATAAAAAACAGTGGCTTTTTGGTGCTTGTAGATAGAGATGCCAGTCCTGAATATCAGTGAGCCATAAGCTTTATTGATTCTGTTGGTAATAATTGTCTCTTAATTGTTATGTGACTTAATGGTAGCACTTTCTGATAGGGATCAAAGTGAATGACCTATGTGAGAAGTAGACCATAACACGTACTTACATTATCTTGCCTTTGTAATGCTTCTTGTGTCTATGCTGCTAATGAAAAACCCAACATAATGGTCATATTTTTAAAAAATAAATTCTCAGGAAGGTCAGATAGTATTTGCAGATCCTGAAAACAGGAATGATTTAGTTCAGAGCAGCAGTGCCAGGTGATACATCAATCGTAACATGCCGTTCTTGCAATTTTGAAGACAGAAAGACAGCAGAGACAAAGAATAAGCTGCCAGGCCTGACATGACTTTTGGAAAACCCATGTGCACCACAGCATGGCAAGGATTGCAGCAGTTACTGTTAATGGGAGCTGCTGTAGCCTGCTGAGTTGTGTGCCTTCTTGGTGTGGTTTGTTTTCATTTTGTTGCTAAATACCCATGAATGCTGATTTTCTGTTGCTTTTTCTTGGAATGATACTGTCATTCTGACAAATGCCAGACATATCAAAACTATTCTTTGTTATAAGTGCAAATAATACAGTAGTAGTATTAGCAGATACAGGCTATTTAAATGAGAGTAGTGTTACCTTCAGAGACAATGCCACCAACACCTATTTTTGACACAGCATGATGTTTTCAGGCAATTTTCCTGAAAACCTCCCAAAATCCCTTTGGGTTTCTGTAAGCTTGAAGAAAATAAATAATTCATTTGGGCAAGAACAAGGGAATGCCATCTGACTAGGCAAGGTATCCACTTTTTTGATGTTGGTAATGAGTTGTCTTAAAGAGATCCTTTTTTAGAGAATGCATCTTAGGAAAAAAAGGAGATTTAGGTGCTTAGTCTTCCATCTGAAAGAGAAATACTGCATAAAAATGCTTAAAAGAGATAACTGTGGAATAATATTTAATTTTTATCTGACTATATAATTTTATTACCTTTTCAGGAGCAAGGTACGCCAAGGGTCTAAGTCTGTGGATTATAGATTTTGGAACTTCATTGTACTAAATACCTATTAGAGATATGTAAAAAGTAGAGAAAAAAGAGACTAAGTGCAAAGCAACTCATGATGAAGCTTTATAGGAGAATGCTTTTTCTGGATATAAGAAGATGAGATCCAAAAGCAGCCATTCATATAAACAATATGATGTTATAGAAAGGCATCAAGAATTGGGAGACAGTGAAGATTTCAGAGAGTAGATATGATCATTTTGCAAAAAGCTTGTCACCTTTGGAGAGAGAACACTATGATGGTATATGTTTTTTGCAAGGAGTGACTTTTTCTTATTATTTTAGATAGATTTGGTCAATAATGTTAACAATAATTTTATAATAGCCACGTTTGTTATCTGTTCAATGCATATATGTTATGGTTCTGCCTGCCCATTTATTTTATGTGGCTCATTACCACTAAATTTCAGTAAGTGTTTTCAGTGAGAACTGCACATACCAAAAAGTTGCACCTAAATTCAGCTGTCTTTACCTCATGTTGAAAAATCTCCTTGGCACAAAAATCAACATTTCTTGTATATTTCACCATATGTGTGACCCTCAGTGCAGCCACTTGTGGTGTGCATGTTCAAAGGAGTTTGGTACAGGTGGAATAGGTGGATTGAGGAATCTGCTGCTTTGTAAACCATGTTTTTTTCTACTTGTGTACCTGCAAAATCTGTCTCTGCCTTTGGGATACTGCATCCTTCAGAGGCCAAGAAAGGAGGAATCTTCTTTACTCCCTTTCCTCCTCCATAATTAGCCTGGCTGCTTGTCCTGGTTTGAGCTAAATAGAACTAATTTTCTATTTAGTGATTTTACTTTTCAGCTCAGTCTCTTTTAAGTGGCTGAACTTGCTGAAACTAGTAGCATGTTTTTCCAGACAGTGCTGCTATGAGTGATAATGTTCAAGCCCACTGTCTCATCATGGGTGCCGTGTCTGCGCCTACCAGGGGGGAAGCGGACCCAAAACAGACCAACGAGGTATTCCATCCCACATACGTCATACTCGGTATAAAGCTGAGGGATCACTAGGGTCTCAACACTTCCATCTTGGACCCTTCCTTCCGTCTCGATCTTGCAATGGCTTGAGATCCGAGCAGAACCCTGCTGGTTCGTCTGCCTCTGATCCTGATTCGTGTGTTACTGTATCCTGCTCCCACCTGCTGCTGAATTTGCTCTGGGACTTGTCCAGTGCCCTGTTCCGCAGAGCCTCTGGTGATGTCATTGTCATTGGGGGAGAGCGGGGGGAGGATTTTATATTGCCTTTGTATATATATTTGTACATATCTGTATATATATTTAATTATTTTCCTATTTACATTATTATCCTGTACTATTAGTATTATTGTCTTATTAAACCTGTTAGTTTTCTTTGCCAACTTGTGAAGTCTCACTCCCTTCTGGGGAGGGGAGAGGGGTTAATAGAGAGCATCTGTCCAGGATTTAGTGGCCAGTCCAGCCCTAAACTACTACACTGCTTTGCAACATGTTCTGCTACAAAGGCTCTAGACCTATAATCTCCCATTAAAACTCTGGGAAATTAGAATTCTTCACACTCTGCTTTCCTCTACTCCTTAGGAGAAACATAGCTTATCCAGAGTACAAAGCAGACTGAAAAAATTGCAACAAGGGCATTCTTTTTTTTCTTTTTTTTTTCCCCCTCTTTGGTGGAAAGGCCATAGCAGAAGGTTTGAAAGGTGAATGGGTATTCTTTCACTTATTTCCTTGTATGAGTCTGCATTCATCCTTTGGTTTGGTCATTATTTACTTCATTTTTCATATTCTTAACTCTAGACAGTATTGTCTTCACTTTTATTTTCTCCTTCTATAGTCCTGCCTGACATCTTGCTCCCACATCACTTGAGAAGGATAGATTCAAAATGAGGAACAGCGTATTTGTTCATACCCAGTCACAATTTAAGCCTGATAAATGAAGACAAAAAAATGTGCTATGTAGTGACTAGAAGAGCAACTACAGAGCAGAGTGCAAGGGGAACGGAAGAGATGGTTAAACTCCTACAGAGGAAAAAACAAATGTTACCTTTGCACAACCTTGTAGACCTTCTCTATTCTTCTCTGTTTATTCTCATAGCTGTCATTTGGTAACTGGCTGTCTAGTGAAGCACTGTAAGATGAAGAGTATTATCTTGCTCTCATTGCAACAGGCCTTTGCAGTGAGAGCAAAAAAAAGTCTAAGGAATCAAGAAAACTGTCAGGAGAGGACAGGGTGCTGATTGTGGAAGCATGTAATTTCGTTGGGCAGAGAGATCTGTGTTACATGATGGCTGAGAATAAGCCCTATGGTAAAAGGCTAGCTCTCTATTTCATTTTAGCTGAGTATAGGAAAATTGCTCCTATCGCCCATAAATTAGACTGTTTCTCCATTAATGTACAATCTCATAGTGCTTGCATATTAAGTAACATTTATAAAACATTCATAGAGTCCAAAGCATTCAAAATCCAATACTAGGCCGTGTGATGTTAAAGTCTTGCACAAATTGAACCCTACTTCCATTCATCTGAGAGTTTACAGGCACTTAACAAGGCAGTTGTGGAGTTCATGCTTAATAGCCTGCTTCCATGCTCACTGGCTGCAGTGTAGATTATATGAGTCCAATGAGCAGTTCTATATGTGGTTTCTCTCAGACTCTCTTTTATCTGGATTTATTATGTCTGGCAGTGGTGTGCGTAAGCTCAAGCTGTAAAAGATGACTGCTGTACTTCTGAGATACAGGTCTCTCTTTTCCTAGTTCCTGGAAGTTCTCCAGCATGGCTGAGGAGATCAGGACAGGGATGTTTAGCTGGGTGCAGTCTGGGATCTGTAGTTCCTTCTGCACCTTTGAAAGCTGGAAAAGGGTCACAGAAATTGTAAACTTTTGTAGAAAGCAATGCATTCACTGAGCTGAGATCAGACTTTCATTAAAATAGTACCTGTTTTGTCTTTCACGCTAATGGGCCTCTCTTCATTTTCACTTTAGTCTTTGTTTTTTAAAGATTTTCGGTTTTTCAGTAGAATTTCATTCTGGACTGGAAATGGAAAACCACAGTCATCTTCTGGTGGTAGATAAACATATTTAACTTTCAATTTTTTTTAAGGATAAAAATCAGTTTCATTTCTGTTTTGTATTGAATTGAAAAATCAGATTGTAGGTCAGGAGTTTATATAAATAAGCTCTGCAGTATTTTCTTTAAGTTCAGCCAGCAGATCAGTGACATTTGGGGTACTTTAGAACTATAGTGTTTAAATTTCTCGGTCTCTTGTAAGAACATTATAAAATGCTAAGTAGTTTACAAAGTCCAGGTCAGCAGGAGAGGATATTTAAAACAAGTAGGAAGAGTCTGGTTTTGATATTTTCATTTTAGTTGCTATCTTTTTGTGTGTGTTTTCGCAGTGATACCTACTTAGGTGAGAGCCTTGCTCTGTTAGATGGTATACAAATACACGGGAGATAATAATGTATGACTAAAAGAGCTTCAATACAGACAGAGTTAACCCTTATGGGTTCTGAAAACAAAATGTGGTTAATTGATTTGGCAGGAGTAAATGGTATTTTGTCTGGCAGAGGAAGATGGCCCTAAGTTAATGGAGACAACATTTAAGAAATTACCACAGGTAGGCAGTCCCGCTGCTTTAAGAAAGCTCAGAGGTTCCCACTGATATATACTGATTCAGTGTGGATAACTCAATCAATATGCAAAGACTGCTGAAAACACTGCAGTGTAGATGTCACAAGTTTCCAGTCTCAAGTTCATAGGAAATTGTACTTACTGTATTTATTGTACCTAATGGCACAGAAATTCTAGTTAAGAATGGATGTAATGTTTTGCACCTTTCTAATTTTACAATACAAGTAGACATTAAATTTTTCTAAAACAAAGAATAATGTGTGAAATTTACATTTCACAGAGAGTACACAGGATTAACTCTTAGATAGAAAAAGAGGAATCCATTATGACCTACTGCATTCTTTGACCTTCTTCATAGTCCGATCTCTGCATAATTGCATTCTGTTGCAATTTAAACAGGTGTTTCTGTAATAAATTTATACCTCATAGTGTGAATTTGCAACATTCAAAATCAATTCAGAGTCTATGAAGTGGAGAGAATTAGGTAAGTTCCTGGAAAAGTTGTTCTAGTATTTACTCTCACTATTAAAAGTGTGCATCTCTTTTTGTGGACTTACCTACCTGTCAGTTTCAAGCCGTTGGATTTTGTTATAATTACCTGTTAGACTGAAGCGCTTTCTGCTGTCAGAAATACCTGCTGGTAAGTACTCATTGACTGTGATTAAGTTAAACCATGAACCTTCACTGTAAGAAGTTAGTATGGATTGAAATAATGAAGTGCCTCAGTGAAGGCAGATCTTGAGTCATTCTTCTGGTTCCTCTGAATAGTTTTCAAATTTTCAATATTTTTTCTGAACTGTGGCTATTTGTACCAGACCCAATGCATGGTATTGTCTTGATATTGCAATGTGCATACTAGCCACAGAGGCAAAACTAACTCTCTTCTCTTCCCAATAATCCCTTAGGCATTCAAAGAATATCTTGGCTACCATATTGTGCTGGGAGCTCTTACTATGTGTAGTCCCCCTTATTCCCTTTTTGTAGTCACTGCTTTCTAGGCTCAACACACATAACAATACCTGATCTTTTCCAAGTACTCCATATTGAAATAATTTCTGTATGATAATACCTATTTCTAATCTGTTTGTAATACAGAAGTGTAATTACTATGATGTTTCCCTAATAATTTTTTAGGTCTGCTTTTAGAGGGCTACTCCTTGACTAAAATTTTTGTTTCGCTCAGTGAGGAAAAGAAGAGAATACTATTGGGTACACAGTGTACTGTGTGTTTCTTGGTGTACAAGGTAAAAACTAAAGCATATATTTAGGATAAAACTGTGCGTGAAACTAACGTAATGAACATAAAAATGCTTAATTCCCCTGATGAATATTCCATGCATTATTTAAGCTATTACCATTGTAGACCAGTGAATGTAATCTTGAGTTCTATGTTCTATATATGCAAAATATAGCACAGATTCCTGGAAGATCTCAGGGGATGTCATTCTTCCAGAATGAAATCTGGGCAAGGTTGGGGGAATTGTTATGGACTTATCTTTCATAAATATCCTTTGCTTGTAAAAATACACAAATAACACAAAAATATTTTCTGTAGGTGTTCTCATACAGCTGGGAAACCAGAAACAGTCAAATTCCATATGTGATGATAATTTTATCAATGGCTGAAGCATACTGTAAATATTGATTATGGAATTTAAGCCAATGAACCTGAAAATAATTGTCCAAAAATTCTTCTTTTCTGTCAGTGGCTGTTTCTTTTTTCCTATAGCTGAAGAATGGGACAATATATAACTTTGTTCAAAAAGTTGTCATGCTTATGATCTGAGACCAACACAGTTAAAATAATATTATTACAGTGAAAGCACCTTTATTTCTAAGGCAAATCTATACCAATTAGTCACTATACCCAAATTTCTCAAGGAAGAATGCTACAATTATTTTTATCTAAGTGCTTTTCAGAGAACAAATAAAAAGAAAATGAGTGCAATTTGCTGCACTGAAGATAGAGATTATGGTTATTAACATACATTATTAGAGGATGAGTAAAGCTTGTTGGTGAAATTTCCTCAAATGTGGGCATAGAAGGAGTTTTTCAACTTTTTTTTTAACCCAGTTACAATGCTTTCCCTTATCTTCTGTTTTTCAAAGTTTTCAGTGTTTAGTTTTAATTCACTTACTGCAGTTGCTGCTGTAGCTTGTAGATTGCTGGCCTCCAAGTGCGCAGAATCTGCACCAGCTTCGAGCTAATCATTGACATGAGTTGCTGCTTCTGGAAGGAACAACTCAGCAGAATGTAGAAAGTACTCTGTTCCTGCAGCCCAGGACAGTGCTCTGTGAACAGTTTGTCACCATATTCAATAACTCTCTAGATAAGATCACCAAAGTACTATGACCAAACAATAACTTTTATTGGTTTCGGATTAGAAGATCTCGGTTGTTTGCAATGGGGAGGATATGATGTCTCCTGCAGATGTGAGTATCCCTACTAGACTGGTAAGTATTCTGTCTTGTGTACCAACAGGCTGTCCATTGGTCAAGAAGTCTCAAGAAAGAGATGAGAAGCGTTGAAGAGAAAGGCAGAGAGCAAAACTGTGAGTAATTCAGGGTTTATGACAGCAACTAAACAGAAGAAATAGGAAGAAGAGAGAAGATAAAACAGGTTTAATAAGCAAGAAACTGAGATAAGGTGTGGAAGATGAATAATGAAAAGAATTTAAGTAAAGGAAAGGGAAAACAATGCAAGATTTGAAAAAAGGGTTAGAGAAATCTGGTCATGAGCACCAATCTGAAAATGTGTGTGGTCACAATCCATAAACCGTATGAGCTTCTTCCATTCTCCATGTTGGGTTTAATTACACCCACATGCTAAAAGAAACATCACTTGCTAATCCTCTTTTTAGTAACTTTTCTCACCTTTCTCTCATGGCAGTAGTACTTAGTGCACAAACAGATTTTTTGCATCAGAAAGGCACTACTTCAAAGCCATGTATATGCTGTCTGGCTTTGTGGTTGATTGCGCATACACTGCTTTAAAATTAACTGGGACCATGATTGTCCAAAAATATCTTCAGTACAAACATAGAACTCAATCTGCTTATTTTATGGACCAAAATGTGGTTTGTTTTTGTAATAAAAAATAGAGTACTTATCACTCTGTTATGCAAGTACCTCTCAATAGATACCTGTATCATCCTGAATCTTATTTGTGCGAGGGACATGCTTCTTTATATTTGGGAACACCAAAACAAAAGGATTTCAGGCTCAACTTTCAAAACTAAGCCTTTGATCTTTCTGTCACAAGACATCCTGTTTCTAATACTCTACAGCAAGTGCTCAGAGACTGACTTTATTAAACTGGAGTTGTTGGCATTAAGACATTCTTAATGTGGGTGTAGAGTTCCTTTATGTTTTTCTCTGACTTTCTAGTTTAGAATCTGGTTTTGCATGGAACTGCAAATACTTATCAAAAGAAGACCTCCTGTAAATGAGGAATTTAGTGAGAAATCAAGATTATAGAGAATATCTTATTAGATCAGCTATTAAGCAGTAATTTTATTTTTTTGAAGACTGGTCTGGAAATAGTATATTTAGGGTAGGTATTTTCTTAGTGAAACTTTTTTACTTGCTCTAGTCATTCAATTTGTTGTTCAGTATGATGTTCTGTGTACTGTTTTCTCTGTAGCAGTCAGTTTATGTACCTGCCGTTTCTCACCAGTCTTTTGTTTTCAGTAAATCAGAATGTCATCTATTCAGTGTGGTTTCCTGTTTGTCTATAGGCCGTTATGTATTTCGATCCTTTAAAAAAAATTTATGACTCCTTCCCTTACTTATACTTACAGTCTTCTGTCGGAAGAGAAATGGACATGTATTTCTCTCCTAGAAATAAAACTCACAACTCACTCTTCAGTCCTACTAAGATATAAGTGTTGTCTTTCTTAGCCATAGAAGAAGCACAATGTTACAAGTTATCACACAGAACCACTCAGAGAAGTAGTGTTCTGGGCAATTTTTCTAGTAGAGTGATAAAAGACAGTATTTTTACATTCATGTTTTGGTTTTAAGAACTGCTTTCAGATCAAAATGGTTTTAAAAAAAATGTCCAAAACCCAAACACCTGCCCTCAAACTCTCCCTTCTTCCCCTCACTGGAAAAAAAACCAAACACTTCTGGGTCCGATAAAAGTGGAGCCAGTCTATGACTTTTGAAAATATGTCAGCTTTTCCATGGAAAGATTCAAATCCACTAACTTCCCTTCACCCCAGCAATCCAGCTTTCCACGAAAGATGTAAGGAGTATCATAGGAATTTACCTGCTCTTAGATGGTGTTTCAGAGCACTGGCTTCATAACTTCTTTAACTTCCAGTCTGCTGCTAAAAATGTTTTCAAGGTCCCCTAATAATGCCTTCTTATATGATGATTTGCACTCTACACTAATTTGTAGGATATTTAAAGAAATGCTTCTGTGCCATGATTATATTAATTTAATCTTTCTTTGTAGCTTGGCTTTAACTATTTCCCTTCAAAACAGTCAATTAATTACTGCTGGTGAAATCTGATGCAATTTTCAATTCCTGCTTTTGATGGTGTAACCAGGGTTAACTGCTCAGCAAATAAATCTTGCACAGCGCTCTGTTGCAGTTCAGCAAAATTTATGCTATCGGTTGAGGGAACTGCTAGAAATGTTGTACTCAGGGTTCTCTGAAATGTAATTGAGAATGTCAGGAGAAATCATTACAAAATGTGTGATTGCCCAGATTTATCTGTTGCACTAGACAGCTTTAAAACATGCATTATGTACAAAAGGTGGAGTGCTGCAGGTACAGTAGCACAGCTATGGAACATGGCCAAGTGAGTCATACATTTGTTCTAGCTACATATATTTTAAATATAAAGGAATGATCACCAGTGTCAGGTAGTTTATATGGCTCACATTAATTTTGAGAAGAGGAGAGGATAAAACCCAAGAACTCCTCCGTGTGTTTGGTTTAAAGACAAGATGCAGAGGATTCAATGAAATAGGCAGGCAAGACACACGGTTCTTCAGCTCTTTTGTTAGTTATGGATGTAAAATGTGAATTCTCATGACAAATCTTGTGGTGATGTATTTCCAATGTTCTGATCAATGTCTTTTAAAAAATGATGATAACTGCATTTATTCTGCCACTGTTCTGTGCTGTTGTTGTCAAGCTTTATGGAATAATCTTGTGATCTGAGTGATGATTATAATTGGTTTCTGCAGTTTACTTATTAAGCAGAAAAACATATCTTTTATCCTTTTCAGAAATAAGTCTGCTGCTTTGGAAATATAATAAAGAAAAATGGCTGAGTAGTGAAGAAAAACTGCACAGAACTAAAATTAGTATTACACAGTGGAGCAGTGCAGAAGTTACTAATGGTATGCAGAAACTCATCAGATGTGTTGAAACTGAAATTATAAAGTATGGATGTAAGTTTGGTAATTTATATATGAAAAGAATATAAAGAAGTTGGAGTTTGTGTGTCCATACTTGACAAAATTTACCTTTGATACAATATCACTCCCATGGTATTAAGTGAAAGACTTCACATACCTCATTGCATTATTTATATGAAAGGTGTCAATTTAGTTTTAGAATTTTGGTCAGTTTTCTGCTTAAAATCAAATATATATTTGTTGAGAAATTTGGAAAAATATATGGGAAATGGAACTAAATGTTTAGCTAGGTAAAAATGAAAGCTTATGAAGAAAACAAAAAATGGAAAGATTTGAACAAATTCAGATGCAAACAATGTTATAAAGGCAAAAGTGAGGAGTGAATAAAAATAGAAAGAATGTGGATAAAGAAATTATTTAAATTCAACCTTTTGGTTTCTTTATTCTGTGTTTCTTCTTACAAATATTTCCCAGTGAAACTGCATTACATTACTGGACAGAAAGCAGAAATTGAAGCTAAGTTTTCAAAATGAATATACCAGATGTAGTTAGGAGCTACTACTTATTGCAGTATTACTTATGGCTACTACATTGCCATAAGTAGGAATAAGGAGAAGTGGGTTTATCACTGTCTGTTTTACTTAAGCCTTGCTAATTTAAGTCCTACAATTAAAAAGAGCACTGTGAGTGAAATACTGTTGGAGTGTCTCTCCAGAACTTGCTTTTATAATTTTCTTCTGGTACAGAAACCTAGTTCACAAGGAACAACACTAAACAGTTAAGAGAGAAAAGCTGTATAAAGATTGTAAGTGTGATGTATCACTATATTTCAACTCTGTGTATTGTTCTCTGGTCATGAAACTTCCATAAATGGGAATTAATTGAACGCAGAGCTGATTCTGTTGTGCTAAGGTGACATATAGGCTCAAAACCATGCCCATTTTGGCTTGCTGAAGGTCTGCTAATAGGCTTAGTTGCTAATATAAACATTGGAACAATAGAACAGATGCAAGTGAACTCTTATCACATATACATTATCAGTTTACACACACTCATGGTTCTCCACTCTATAGTACTTGTGCTGATGTTAAGTATTGGTCGTTCCATTTCGTTGCTTGATCCTGGTCATCTTAAGGATAATAATTTTGGTTTGTGTCAGTGCCAAGGGACACTGAAAAGTTATCGTTCTGAAGGATGTTCATCGTGGGAGGAATATGACATTTCTGGGAGACTGTCAGGGCCCTCATGAATTGTTAAGATTATTTAGGTGGCTGTGCTGCAGAGAAATGTACATTAACTTGAAATATGGGAAATATCTATAATAAAGAGTTCCAGTTTATTTGATCAGGGGGAAAGCCTAGGTAAAGAAAACCCCTGGGTGTTTTTAAAATGTTCCTTAATGCTTTTTATACTCCTCAAGATGCAGTGAAGGTCAATGCAGTAGGAAATGTCTCCATTGATTTAGATAAACGGTAGCTCTTTGCAATGCATTCCATTTTCCCTTTTATCCACTTGAAGAGGTACTGTAAGACTTTACCTTAGGCTGTCAGGCAATGTGCAAATTTTTCATAACCCCTGGTGAGGTTATTAGGTTGGCATGTCTCTCACCCTTTAGGGCAAGCACTTCCACTAAGAGGCTTTTTCATTTGTTTTTATTACCATGATGCTTGCATTGTAAATATTTATTTCTGCTAGTAATTAATTTCTCTTGTATTTTATTGACCTATAAACCAGAATGATATTGAAGTAAATTTGACTTTAATATAAAAATTAAAATAAAAATGTTTCTTCTTTTCTATGATATTTGTATGTTGCCATGGTTGCTCTGTAGCCATTTCTGACTAATACTGAAAGGTTTATAATGCATGGCAGAATACTGAGACCGAATAATAAGACAATGTACATATGTAGTCAACAAATTTAATGGTACCTACTTGAAATCTACTAACATCAAAATGCAGTTTAGGAAGTCCCAGTGGTGAGAACATGGCCCAATGAAAACAGGAGTTCTGAAGCTTGCATCACATTCAATCCAAATACAGAGATTTTATTGCTGTACAAAGCAATCTTGTTTAATAGCTAGTTAAAAAACCTATATATATAAAAGTATGTATATGTATATATATATGTATATTTCATAGAATCATAGAATGGTTTAGGTTGGAAGGGACCTTAAAGATCATCTAGTATTTAAATTTACACAGATCCTCAAGGATAAGGTCATTCAATTGTTTGTTGTACTGCAGCAGCCACTTAGAATCCATAGAATCATAGAGTATCTCAAGTTGGAAGGGACCCATAAGGATCATCAAGTCTAACTCCCTGAAATGCTCGGAATGCCTAAAACTAAACCTTAAGACTAAGAGCATCGTCCAGATTCTCCTTGAACTCTAACAGGCTTGGTGCCTTGACCACTTCCCTGGGGAGCCTGTTCCAGTGACCGACCACCCTCTCAGTGAAGAATCTTTTCCTTACGTCTGATCTGAACTTCCCCTGCTGCAGCTTCATTCCATTTCCTTGTGTTCTGTTGCTGGTCATCAAAGAGAGGAGATCAGCACCTCTCCTTCCGCTGTCCTCCATAAAGAACCTGTAGGCTGAGATGAGGTCACCCCTGTAGAGAGAGAGAAATATGTCACAGAGTCCCAGGCACGTTCACCAGGTAGCTGCAA
>NW_010160265.1:0-44957 GCF_000695765.1 Mesitornis unicolor | reverse complement strand
TCTGTGATTCTGTGATTCTGTGAAAAAAATCAGTCCCTTAGCAGTATTGATTTTACAGTCCTTACTCTTCCCATCTGTGAGATTATGCCATTTTTTGATTGGATTAGACTAGCACTCTCCATAGCCAAAATCAGTATCAGACAAACATGATTATTATTTCTAAGAGTCTCTATTCTGTCTTATGAGTAACTGTCTTGACACTGATCAGCTAATGGAAACTTTATTATTATAAAGATTATTCCTGTTATGAAAGTGTCATTAAGCCATCGAAAAACTTTTAATATGGTTACCAACAACTTTGGCTTCAATTATGTTTTAATGCAGTTTTCCTAGCTTATATTTACTCACTATCTCTGAGAGAAAAACATGTTGTTTTTAGTAATTCTGCTTGGAAATGTATAGAGTATTTAATATATATTTGCCAAATGCTTCAAAAATATCAACTAATCTTGTAAGAAAGGTAAGTATGTCTTTTTCATTAATGAGGAATTTGAACTGCCAACATGACAAGCAAAATGTATGTGGTATGACAGTGGATTCATGTCACAACTAAAATAACGTTTCAGTAGCTTCTAGATTGATACTTATCTGAAATTTCTGTAAGTTTTTCAAATCTCTCTGCTCACAACTAAAACCAGAAGTAGTGATACTTTTTAAGCGCTATGTTATGTTTTATGTCCTTTATTACAGAAAAATAGATTGTACTTGTAAGAATACAGTATTAAAAACTTTGTCAGAACTTACTGAACATTTTATTTTATCTTTTTAGGGTTTTAATTCAGTTGTCTTCATCTAATTCTGAACCTCGCAGTCTGTTAGTTGGAAGCCTTGTTCATCCATCTGCAACTGGATTTTTTAAATTTGTTCATTATGGATGTCCTATATTGATATTGATATTTATGAATTACATATAATAAGACTGTGTTGTTATACCTTTCTCTTTGTTTCACTTTTAGCTCCATGTGGTGGGCATTTTTCATCTCCCAGTGGAGTAATCCTCTCTCCAGGCTGGCCAGGATATTATAAAGATTCCTTGAATTGTGAATGGGTGATAGAAGCTGAACCAGGACACTCTATCAAAATTACTTTTGAAAGGTCTTGGCTAATGTTTTTCTTATTTAATATTTTCAATTTTTTACCCAGAAGCAGAAGTTTGTTAATACTGTCATAACATTAATTTGCACTATCTCTAAAATCAAGCAATTGTATTATCAGGTAGGATTTTCCAAAACACCTTAATGCCTTCAGAGTATAATTTTTATCTTCAGTGTAATTTCTACTTTGATGCACTGAAATGCTTTTGAAATTTGTACCTTCCTGCATATATTTATGCTTGTCTGCCCCAGTTAAAAATGTTCTCTCTTTTTAAAGATTAGTGAGTTTCATTTCCTTGTAACTGTGTTGCAATGATGAATTATATTTGTTGTTTTTCCTCACAAACCTGTGAAATCTTCAATTCCACAGTGAATATTTAATTATTAAATCAGCTCATCTGTTTCTTGTGACAGGACTATGTACTTTCAGGATGGAATTTCATTTTACCCAAATTACTGCACCATTCCACATCTCCTACATTATTGCCTGTTACTTAGGTTCCTTCCCAATTCCAAGGATTGAAATGTGCTGAGGACTTTAAATTTTTCATGGTAGCAAGACATGGATATTTCATTTAAGCTATTTATGAGAAAGCAAAGCAGAAAATGTAATTTTTAAAAAAATACGTATTCTACATATGTGCAAGGATGTTTTAGATATGTTTTAATTGTAAATATTAATAAAGTTAGATGATGATCTAGGAAAAAAGGGCCTTTGGTGATCAAAGTTATAGTGCACAAATATCATCAAAGTACTTTTTCAGTTACTATTTATGCAGAATATTTTAACTACTCCTGGTCACACTCAACTTAAAAGAGAAGATAACGCTTCATTATAATACAATTCAAAAGTTTTTTTTAGCAGAGTATGAAAATTACTATCTTCCCCTAGCAAAATTACTCATTGTGATAAGATTGATTAAAACTTTTTTCTAGTATTATAGCTTGAACTATAATAAAGTGTTCACATGACATGATATATAATCAAAGGACAGGTAATATGGACACTTCAAAGATATATCCTATCCGTTACGTCAAATGAAAGCTGCTCTTCAAAAATCACTAGTGCTGTACATCAGCTCAAAATAAGTCTTTACCAAATTTTTGCTAATTGAAATACGAAAAAGAAGTGAATAACTTCCTTATGAATAAATTAATAATACTTATTATTTCAAAATTTAAAGGAAATTATTAGTTTAATTTACTGACTTGTAAATCAAGAAGAAAATAAAAATATTTTGGTACTTTCATTAATGCAACTTTTTGAAAATAAAAATATAATTTCAAATTAATATTTTTAATTCAGCATTTCATTTGATGTGGACAGTCATTTCAAAGCATTAAGCATTTGCCTTGTTGCCAGCTGGATTTTCTTTTGCACATGAGTTTCATTTAAATCTGACAGTCTCATGTGTACATTTTTTGCTTGTAATGCAGAAACGCCTTGTCACAAAATTGCACGCCCTCTATTACTCTTGTAGGAAAGAGCAAAAGGGACAAGATGTGGTCACTTGAGATCACAGAGAGAGCTCCTATCCTCTTTATAACCTAAATTCATGACATTATGACACTTATTTTTCCACTGCTGCTCGTTTTTAACTCTTGCTTGCCATAAATTGTAATGATGTGCATATTGCTCTGATGTAGCAATCCAGAGAGGCCCTACTTACATGTGGGTGTGTGTATGCTTACATGTTTCTGTGCAGGTATACGTGTAAAAATACATCAATATCCGTTCACGCAAATGCACATTTGGGTGAAAAATAAAGTTATTGTATAAACCAAATAATGAAATAAATCTTTATAATGTACTGAAATGTTTTGTAAAGTGCTAGAGTTGCTTTTTACTAAGACTTTATTTTTTTTCCACATAATTTAAAGTTACATTAAAAAAAATCATATGTTAGCTTCTTTTTAAAGACTCCTAGTCTGACTGTTCTTGTTCTGCTCCTTCTGCTTGCAAATCTTCAGCTGGACTTTCTTAAGATGGAAGGTTAAATCTGTTGAAATATACACTTCTAAACCTACAGCCAAATGACTTTCCTATAAGATTAAAAAAAAAGAAACCTGTATTTCCCCCAGTTCTCTACATTTCACCTTTTTCTTGAAAAAGAAAGCTAAATACTTTTTCTAGCCTTTCTTGGTGCAAATATTAAGACTTCCACAAGTTATTTGAAAGATTTTTAATTTCTCAGTCAGGGTAAAACATTTATAGTATATGTCTAGAGTCTTTGCATCCTTTCTTTTTTGATTTTCTAAGAGGAAGGGAACAGTTCTTACTAATACACATTTCCCGTAGAGTGGCAACTTAACATTACATCGGTTTATCACTTGCACAGTAGTTATTTCCTTTTAATCTCCCATCTTCCTATCTTCCCATAGCTTCTATATTACAATATTGCATATGTGCGAGGTATTGCATCCTATGACTATGCTACAGGGTCCCTGTGCTATGAAGCCAGAGACGTAGGTGAAAAGAAAGAGATCTATAGACAAGTGAATAAAAATAACTGTTAATTTTTATGCTTTCAAAGGTTTCATAGTAACTTTATCATATTTTGTTTTATGATCGTGCATATAAAGAGTTTACTTCTGTTGTACAGGCATAGCTACAATAGATAATCTTTTGGATTTTTGTTATAAATGAGTAGCTTTTTAGGGTGAATTATAGTGATAAGAGTGAGAAATGCAAGTGCCCATTCTTCATTGTAATGAAGTGTTTATCATGAAGCCTAATTATGAGTATTTAAATGCTAGGGATTCTCAGAGGTCTTCTACTGATTGAGGTACTAGTCGCATTTGACTAATGAGTGTACACTGTGCAGCAGGATGTTCTACTCATTTCCTGACACTGCACTGAGTTGATAGGGTGTCTCTTAGAAACAAAGATGCATGTTGTAAGTATTCAAGCAGCTTTATCCATTCAAATAAGATAAAAAGTGTGTGTCACCTCCTGTATTGAAGTTTATTTCACTCCTATCTATTGTGAGTCCTTCATAAGAATAAACCTCACACAGCAATGAAGCCACACAGGTTAATTTAAGAATAGCGACTAGTTAAGTAGGAAAGTATATTGGAGTGTTCTTACATGAGTACAAAGTATTTTTTATCCAGTTTCTTATGAATCCCTAATGTTTTCTTACACCAAGAAATAACCAGGTGATATATAAATATATTAGATAAGTTGAGCATCAAAAGGAAAGGTATTTAAGGAAAAAGTTTTATAAGCACTACCCTTATAAATTAAATTTAAATTCAACAATTTTCTGAGCCAAAAGACCAAGCAGTACAAAAACTCCCCCTTTAAATTTCTTTCAGCTTATCTCACTAAAAACTGTCCTCTTTTTCTGGGGTGCTTACTCGTTTGTTTCATCTCATTTTTCTGCTCTTTGTGGTAGTGTATATAGTCTTTGAGCAACAAGTATGTATGAGAGAATTTCTGTTATGTCTTTGGAGACTCAATTTCATCATGTCTTGACTGGCCTGATAATTGCTTTGCATTTATGAGGTCAGTGCCTTTTTACAATTTCTATTTCAAGTATGCTTTTGATAAAGGAACTATGCAAGCAGAGCAAGACTAAATGATCTGTTTCCAAGATTGCTTCTGTTTTCTATGGATTAGTGGGAAAAACAAGTACTGGAAAACAGCAAGTTATTGCCCAGTAGCTTTTTAGCAAAATATCATTGCAAGATCATGTGGGAACGAGCAAAAAAATAAATTTTCAGTTCTTCTGCTTCTAGGCTTATCCTGTTTCGTTTCTGTAAGTCACTATTACTTTTTTTCCTGGGGTCATTTTATGTTATTTCGTAGGAGCAGGACATGGATAAAAGAAAATACATGCTTCGGAGGTTTAATTTGGGTTCTCATCTTTCGCCAGAGTCCTTTTTATCTTTAGGCTCATACTCATGGGACATAAATACTGAAATGTAGAGTTCCTCAGTACATTGGTATTAATTATGCAGTTCCTTGAATGGATTTCACAAAGCCAAATTAGGCATGTAAGTGAATCAGAGAGAGAATTAGGGATATCTGAAGGGTCCTTGTAGGATCCTGCTGTTAATTGTTTCCTTTTAATTCTGATAGAGTTTTTCAATAATCCATCAGAGAGTCCATTAAAACTGTATGATTGATGTAAGGTCTGTCCTAGCAAGAAAGAGAGAAACCACTGTCAAAATACCAAAAAGATGCTTGGGATTGCTGATACCATCTAAAACTAGACAAGCAAGCAGCTATCTAGCAACACTGCCACACTCAGCATTTCCTCTACAGAGACAGCACAAAAACTGTCTCTAAACAGACATTTTGCTTTACAGTGCTTTCTAAATAGGATTTATTTTTTTTGCCATAACTTCTGCCACTATTTTGGATTGAGCCTTAACTAGCACAGAGCCATCGGAGACTAAAGTAATTCTGTCCCTGCTTATAGATGGTTGTAAGGGTAGATGCTCAGAGTATGATTCTTTAATAATACAAAGTACCTTGATGATATTTGTGCTAAATTGAATGAATATAATAAAAGAATGCATCAACATATCCTCCATATAATTTACTTAGGTATTTTTTCTCCAATTAAAATAATTTAATGCTATAAAATAGTATATGCAAGTAATATTAATCTTTGCTAACAAAATATGTGTTTCTGGCTTTTGTTTCCAGCAATACAAACCAGCCTAAAAAGTGTAAAATTATTTCTCATCTTACTAAGGCACTAACATGAAATTTGATTATTTTTTTTAGTTATATAGGATAATTAATACTGATAAAAAAGATATGTGGAGAAATAATTAAAATAATATGATCAGGAAAGGAACATAGTTTATTGAAATTGTTTTAACTGCTTCTTATATTTGTGCCTTTGTGTGTTTCCTCAATTCCAGATTTCAGACAGAACTCAATTATGATGTTTTGGAAGTTCATGATGGACCAAATTTATTATCTCCACTCCTGGGATCTTACAATGGTACACAGGTCCCACAATTCCTGTTTAGCAGTAGCAATTTCATTTATCTTCTCTTCACAACTGATAACAGTCGTTCCAACAATGGATTCAAGATTCACTATGAAAGTAAGTCATTCTGAATTGTATTGTTTGATTTCCCCATCGGTGCTTATCCTAGTTGTAAATACATAAAGGTGCACAGGTGTTGTCTCTAGTAAATTCCTGTTATTCCTCAAACTGAGAAAGATTTAGTGATGTTAAGCTTCTAAAGGAATGACCAGCAATTTCACTTACAATTGAATGTCATAGCTCCATGCTTTAAGAATAAGAAGATGGGAATGCAAATCCCTTTCTTCTGGATGTTGCTTTTATGTCTTGTTATTCTTATCTTTTATAAAATACATATTTTTGTGTGTAAAACTGCATGAGATTAGGAAGATTATGAAAATGTAAGCAAATAACTGAATTACTGTCCTGATGTACCTGCAGCTCTAAATGAAGGTAATGGGAAATGCAGTTTACACTAATGAGCTGAAAATCAAGCTATGGAATTGCTTGATTGCGGACTTTTAAGGATCTAAAAACCTGCATATGTGATTTGTTCTGGAATATGGAAATACTCTTGTTCCCTTATTAGTCATATAAACTACATTACAGAAAGTATCTGTAAGATTTTATACTTTATGAATTCTTAAAATCGTATAAATCTATATATTATAATGTAATTTACTTTTTGTGTTTCCAAATATACCTTTTGTTGTAATAAGTCACATCTTCATATGAAATAATATTTTTCTGTAATCACTGTCTAATTTATCTAGTAAAGGATATGAGCACATTATTTATTCATTTCTGTTTCATACTTCTACTTGTTGGAAATACCACCAAGCAGTTTTCAGATTTTCTCCTTTATTTACATTATTTTTTTACTTTCTCGCTAATGATAAGGATAATAAATACAGTATATGTGGAGGTGGCTTTGCCAGGTAAAATTTGGCTGATTTGAACTTAAGTGAATGTCAAGATCTGACTGTTCATAAGAAAAAAAAAATATTGTACAATTCTTTACTGTTCTTACCTTCACACACATACTTCCATTTGTATCATCATCTGCATTCTGAAGAACTGACGGCTTTAAGTTCTCATCCATTCTGCAGCTTGAAGGATGGCTATCCTTACACATCAAGAAAACTAGATTAATACTGCCAGCAGAGAACGCTAAATTCTGAAAATGATTGTCTAAATGAATAATGTTAAATGGTAGAAATTACATAATGAGAATATGAACGGCAAAAAGAGGAAAGCTGCACTTATTACAGATATCCTCATACCAAACTGTTTTAAATATAGTTGGAAAGGAAATCTGAAATTTCATTATAAAAGAATTCTTCAATTTCATTATAAAATTCCTTCTTTTCTAAAATTGATCCCCACCCCACAGTTCTTTTCACAATAGCAAAGAATGAAAGTTAAATTTATACTATCAGAAAACATTTAAAATATGTCTTTACCATTTTTACATAATAAAGCATTTTCAGTTGTTGTTTTTCTGCTTAACATCCTCTGTTCATATACAGACATATAGTATTTTTTTAAAAATTCTTACTGGTTCATAGTCTTATTAATATAATGTAATTCAGTACAGCCCAGTTCTGATTTCCCTTTTCGAGTTAAAAATCATGTTAATGATCGTTTATTCAGTGTTTCTCTCCTCAAATATCTTATTGAAAGCTGAAGTCTTTTATATGTTCTTATTTTCTATGGTAATTATTCCTTTCCACACTGAATTTCTTTGTAAGAAAGGATGGATTTTGGGAAGAAATAAAAGGAATAACACCCATAAAAAAATCTTATCCTGAATAGTTCTTCAAATTTGCTAACTTCAGTAGTATTCTTAGAGGTTTTTGTTTCTTTCTTTGCTTTTAACCTGATTCTTTTTTAACAAAGTTAAACTTTTCACTGGGAAATAATGTAAAAGGCTTAATTTTTTAGCACACATTAAAATTCTGCTTATCATGTTAACTTCTCTTTACTCCTTTTTCTGGTATTCTTTATATTCTCAATATCTTATATTTCAAACATTAGGTATAAGAATTATTTGTATAAATAACTTATCTATGTAAATATTTCAAAGATAAATATAAAAAGAAATAGAACTCATTTTTACTAGGATAGCGAAGTTAGATCAGGAAAACATAAAGGCTGAAAAAATCGGAATTTTGAGTTAGCATCAAGGCTTCCAACATCAACATTAGGGACAAAATCACTTAATGTTACTGAGATAGGATGGAACTAAATATACTGTAAATTATGTGATGTTTTTTTATGCAACAGTTGCAGGATGCAATTAATTACCCATAACATCTTGTAATGGTAACACAGTGAAAGGATATTTCATTGAAAAGCTGTGATAATGAAGCCTCCATCCCCACTCACAGCACAGTGAATTATATAAATTAATGTTAAAAAAACAAAACCTACAGATTTCTTGTTAAACTCTGTTTCTGTTGTTTGTTTAATCTAGGTGTAACTGTTAATACTTACTCTTGCTTGGATCCTGGCATACCAGTGCATGGACGGCGTTATGGACATGACTTCTCTATAGGTTCCACTGTCTCATTTAGTTGTGATCCAGGCTATAGGCTGAGTCATGAGGAGCCTTTGCTATGTGAAAAAAATCACTGGTGGAGTCACCCACTTCCAACTTGTGATGGTAAGAATGAAGGGATAAAACACAGCATACCTTATAATATACACATTTTGCCAAACTATTATTAGTCAAAATGAGTTAAATGTTGGAGCTTCTAAAAGCCTCTCTTTTTAGGAAAAAAAGAATAGAGAAAATAAATGTTATATACGTCTGTGTGATGAAATATTTGGTAATAAAAGTAGAGAATAATATATAATTCTTTAATTCAGCAGATTATTGAAGATATATCTATCTGAATATGTTACCATGATCTAACTGATTGCCAGTCAGCTCAAGGCATGCAAGGTTAATGTATGTTTGCTTGTAAAGCACTTACTGTGAGCTACAAATATTTGTGTTTAGGTATCTGTCTATGGATACAGGTGTGCTGACATGTGAAACGTGAATGTGGTTTATTTATATCTGACTCAAAATCTGCATCTTCTCACATTTTATGTTGATCACTATGTTCATAGCTTGTTAACAAAACTTGACACCCTTCAATAACTGTAGAAATTTATTAAGGCCACATTATACCTGCTGATTAAGCATATGATTGTTAATTCAGACAAAAATGGTATCAAGTTACAAACATATATCATCATTTTGGAGTCTCCAGCACATCATTAAAAAAGTCTACTTGAAAAATTATCTAATGGTTTCAGATATCTCTTGTTATCTGAATTGTTCATTTCAATCCTTTTTCCCAGTTAGTGTGATATCAATTTCACATTTAGGAAGTACATTATAATGTTTATTAAGTTGTGTATATGAGATGTTTTTCTCTCAAAATATTTGGTACGTGGTAAATGCTTTTCTTATGATAAAAATATTATCAGGAATAATGTACACTTTTAATTCTAGAGTAGTATTTAACAAAAGAATCTGCTGAACTTTTTTGAGCTACATAATGCATGTGATAGTATATTTTCCTAAAGTAGTTCTTAATGTCTCAGGACATTTAGTTAGAAAGGAAAAAAAAATAATTTGAATGAAGGTTAATGAAAAAGCTCACTGAATCATTTGCCATATGGAAATACATTCATTTACACTGTATTTTTTTTTTAAGGGTAGGGGTTTTCTTGGCCTTCAGCTTAATTAGGTAGCAAATGCTTTGGTTATTATAGTTCAATAGATTGAACATGTCATTATAATACTCAAAGTTTGTAGTGACAGAAAGGAGTGTAAATAATCACTTTCCTGAACATGGCACTCTGTAGTTCAGCAAGCCAATTTCCTAAAGGATTCTGCTTCTCCATCAGGTGCTTGGAATTAAGAATTTCAGGCTTCCCACAGCTCACAGGTGAGGAGATTATATTTTGCTGAATAGGCCATAAACATAAGATGTCTTTTCTTATGGTGATAGGGACTGGATGCTAACCATCTAAAACAAAGAGTATTAATGCACTCCCTATGAATACTGTGTTCCGCTGTGAAATAAACTTACATACTGTGATAAATTTTTTTCCTTAAGATGCTAAACTAGCATGGAATTCATTAAGTAAATGAGATTTTTTTTTCCTCCAGAGCACATTGCTAAATGGCAGTTGTCCACTGAATAAATATGCTCTAAAGGCAGGATTGAGTACATTTATTCTAGTAAATTTAATCAATTCATGGTTGAACTCATTTTCATTTCATTGCTGATTTTTTTTCTCTGGTGGAGTGCTTTTAAATAGGATCCAGAGTCCTTGCACCCCCAGGGAAAAAAAGGCATTTGCTAAATGGGCTGTTCTGTAGATAAACTGAGAGGATGGGTTTTTATTAATCGTGCCACTAATAAACACATTGGTCACTGTTCCTGCTCATTCAATATATTACTCTGACATTCCTTTGACAGAAGCAGTGTTCTTTCTTGATTGTTCTTTTTGATAATTGCGTCATGTAGTGATATGCAGGAAGACTGTGATAATTGTGCAGACAGATCATGATAACTCAGGAATGTGTTTTGGAGGAGAAGAAGGATGTAGAAAAGGAAAAAAAAAATAGACTTCTTAGAATCAGTTTTTCCATAAAGCAAAAGACTGTGTTGAGTGCAATTCTGTTCTTGGAAGGACTATGAACTAATTTTTTCATGAGGTGTTTGAATGTTGCATAGATCACAAAAAAACTTATTGGGGAAGTCACTCTTCATTATCTACAGGAACATTTAGACAATACTTGGAATGATGCTTTAAAAATGAATATTAACAAACTGTTTCTGGATGTCAGATTAGGTTTCTCAGAATTGTACATGACTGAGTTTCTCCAAGGAGGGAGATTCTGTTTCTTCTTTTAGCAACCTGTGCCATTGTTTCCTAACACCTACTGAGAACTTCCTGTCTTCGGTTACATCCAATACCTCTCATCCTTTCACTGTGGTGAAAGCTACTTGAATTTATACAGTACTTGTATGGCTTTACAATTTTCAAGACAGCAACTCTACTATGTTTAAAAAAAAGTCATACAACCATAAAATTGAGGCTTCTTTAAAGAACGAAAGCTAAACCCTATGATCTTTATCAAGTCATCAGTCTCTTTTCAAGGAAATAAATGACTCTGTAGACAGTTACAAAGATACCGTTAAAAATACTTTTGTGTTGTTAAGTATGACCAGTTTCTGCATAGCTGTCTTGGCAAAATATTTTTTTATTTATTTTCAAAAGAGATATCACTACTCTAAGGTCTAGACTTTTGCCATTTTTGTTTTCATTCTTTTGTTCATGGGTAAACAGCTTTTTTATCCACACAAGCCAGAGAAAAGCAATTGATATTACTGTGTAAATTTATTTATTTTGAAATTATTAATCTAAAGATATGAT
Organism: Mesitornis unicolor; assembly: GCF_000695765.1. Taxonomy (NCBI): domain Eukaryota; kingdom Metazoa; phylum Chordata; class Aves; order Mesitornithiformes; family Mesitornithidae; genus Mesitornis; species Mesitornis unicolor. The sequence goes on along the minus strand of NW_010160265.1, from coordinate 33,433 downwards.
TTGGCCTATATACCATAAAGATGGGACACATTACATAGGAAAACAAACATACAGATAAATAACAGCCATTCTTTTAAAATGAGAATATGTACAGGCCTTCAGAAAATAGGCATACTTAAGAGAGAGAAAAGAGATGTTTTTGAGCTTTGCTTAGAAATATTGCTTGTATTACGTTTACGCCACTCCTATCTAAAATCTACATATGATTTTCTGGGTACCTATCTATCTGGACAGCCTTGAATTTCTTGACTGTAACCTCCTCCCAATGCTTAATAAATAACACCAAATTTTGTCTTATCTTCTCTTTTCTGTATGAATATTATAATAGAATTTTGCTTTTAAGCTTTACATGTGTGATAAAACCTATTCTACCCAATATATTAAGTATTGTATTAATCCCATTAAAAATGATGGGAGTTCAAGTAAATGATTAATGTAAAAGTTAAGTACCTAATTATGAGTGTTAAAGTGCTTTTTATTCCCTTCCTCATAACATGAAATTGAATGCTAATACATACTAATTCATTATTTGAATGAAGAATAAATATTGTCATTCCACTTGATCTTAATTTACTTAATAAAATTAATAAATATCAAGAAAAATGTTCATTCAAGATGGAAAACATAATGTTTATATTGAAAACACCCAGATGTCTAAATATATTGTGAAATAGGACTTGTGCAGTACCATGAGGAACATATCCAGGAAATATGGCAGAGGTGTTATGTAATTTCTTTTAAGACATTTCTAATCTAAAATCAATACTTATATTAAAATTTAACTGTTAAAATGCCTGCTGCTAATAATTACTCTGGTATATGCCAGAATGGGGAATTAATAGCATGTCTCAATGTGTCTGAGATTTAAATAAGGAGGTAGAAATACAACCATTTATGTTGCGAGTAACATAGGCTACACTAGTTTCTATTATTAGGTTAGTCTTTTGTGTAATATAACTCAAATCCAAGGTTTCTTCACAGAAGTTCATTATAATAATTGGATGTCCATGTTCTTATTTACTTGCTCCTACTTGATTGCATCCTATTTTAAGACACTTTACATCATCTGTATACACTATGAAGCACAGTATGTAAGATCCAAATTCTATTTTACTGTTCAAATTATTTTTAACTATATTTATATTTCCTTTTTATTATAAAATTACACAGTAAGTGAAAATCACCTTAGATTTTTAGTTAGAAGTTAGATTTAATTAAGCAAATGAAAGTAATGTGACCTCTAGATATGCATAGCTCATGAGCATATATGCTTGTATTTAGATTTGTATATATACACAGACATATCTTTGTATATATAGGTCTTCTTTTCACTTTGTTATCTTTTCTGAATTAGCGTATCTTATTAGTTGTTCTCAGTGATGCTTGAAATCGTTTGTAAAACTAATTGTTGTTACTAATCATTTATAAAAGTGTTTTTTCCTTTTCCTAACACTTTTGAAAACCTAGTTTTCAATTATTTGTTCTTGCAGCAAGCTGACCTTAGTGAAAAAGCTTCTGTCCTTCTCATGTGTATTTTCTCTTTTTTAAGAAAATTGAGACACATCACTATATGTTAGTTTCTGAGTTGTAGTTGGTGACCTATGACTAGTCTCTTCAAAAATCTTTATACATCAAATGGTAGGTGGTATAATTTGAAAATGTGGAAAGTGTTGTTAATTTCCCAGCTATCACTGTCTTCAGTCAAGCTAAAAGTGGACAATGATATGACTTTTTTTTTTTTACTGCATTGCTAGTGAAATCCATATGTAGAAATACATGGATACATGTGTTTATATATATGTATATTATTTTCTCTTGCTTTACTAAAATAACAAATACATCCTCTTGATAGTTTTCTGTCCTTCTTGGGTATGGTGACCTCCTACTTCACACATCCAGTTTTCTTGATAACTTCATATTATTGCTATACCCTTCATAACTCTGAGACTGACTTGTGTTACATAAAGAATAAATTAGTTTTAAATGGGTTGTAAACTTTATTCAAATACCTCAGATGACAGCGTAATTAGTGGTTATTGAGTTTTATTTCATGGTATAAAAAGCAAAATTCAAGAGGTAAGAGGCTTTTCTCTGAACAAGTGTTAAGCTAGCTATAAAGGCTGACCTCTGCAGAAATAGATTATACATACTGACTTCTGCAGTAAAATATAAATATATTAAGAATAGAACAGAGAACATGTGAAAAGAAAAAAAAAAGGGAAAAAGAGAGTTATGAACAAAATTGTCACTTTTCTTGCTTATTAGCTGCTGCCACAATCTAATGTGAAGTGTCCTAGCAATGCGTTTTTCTAGCACAGCTGCTGTGACAAGAAAGATTTACAATTGGTAATGCAGTGGTCATAACTATGGAAGAAGTATCTTACAGAAGTAGATTAAGAAAACCTGCCTCATTTAACTGATTCAGAGTCAGAGATACTAATGTGCTTTGCCAGACTTCTAAAGAGAGTCACCAAGAGGGAAAAGAACATAATGGCAGTTTAGCAGAACAAATGGGTAAAAAAGGTCCATGAATAAATTTGAGCTAGAAATTATGAGACTGTTTCTAGTATTGGAATGTTGATTTTCAATAACAGTTTTATAGTAGCATGAAATATGGCCTGAAATAGAACTTGGTAATTTTATGAATGACACAAGTCAAGTGCTTTCATTACAAATATTTCGGGGATGAAGCAGGGCCTGCATGTGTTCTACTGAGACACTTCAGAGTAGCCTACATATAAGTTCTGAAATTGTTTGGGCCAAAAATTATTTTCAAACTATATAGGGCTACTTTGTAAGCTAGGCTTGCTTGCTGTCACTCATCCTAATTGTTACTGAGCAAAATGAATGTGGTTGTGATCATTAACAATCAATGCTGTAAGAATTTATTTCACCTAAAAAACTGGCTTAGCCACTGAGCTCTACTATTAAATTTTAATCTTCATTCACAGTTATCCGAAACTTGCTGCTTAAGTTGTCACATCAATTCAGATCACCACAGTACTGTAGAGGTACTTTATACTGTACATCTAGGCACATACCTGTGTTTCATACAGTCACTTCTATATTTTGATCTCTTTATTTTTTGTTTTCTTTATTTTTTTGTTATTTTGTTTCCAACTATTCTGAAGACATAGTAATGAAGGGAAAAAATTATGCATGTCTTGATATGGCTTCTTTGCTTGCATAACAAAGACATTATTAATTAGTGTGTTAGCAATACACTATTCCATTTTCCACATTAGAACACAAAGTAAATACTTCAGTTATTTACTTATGTATTTGTTCTACTTTTAGGCTGTCCTAGTCTCCATCCCTGTATAATCAGATAAAGTGGAAGAAAAGTTCCTTGTGGAATCTGGAAAAATGTGTGGAGTTTATCTTCTGCTGTTTGAGGGTTTTATTTTAATGTGTTTCTGTTTTCCTTTGCACTCTGAAAAAGAGTCAGATACTAGTAGTGGTATTATATGTTTGGGCTGTTTGCCATCTTATCAGGACTAGTGCACATTTTATATTTCAGATCTGTCCACTTGGCTTTTTTCATAAAATACTGGTCCCTTGATGCCTTTTTTGCCATCTGCTAGCCTTCACAGAGTTACACTGAGTGCCTGATGGCATGTCAGAGATATTTTCTCACCATTCCTGAAAGGTTTTCCAAACACCCACTGTAAAATGCATTATTTGTTTGGGCTGTTTCTCATGATTATAAAAACAGATTGCATTTTCTTATTTCATAGGGCTGACCTAAAGTATGGAAAAAGTAGGTAGTTACCATCAGAAACTCCCAACAACATGGTGTCACAGACGTCTTTCTGTTTTACTAATATTTAGATATAGCAAGGTCAGGTGATATGTAGACAGTGGTTACCTTCATTGTTTCTTCATCAGAGAAATGAAGAGGAAAATTACTATGCTCGAGAGTTATTCCCCTGTGGCAACAATTATGAAATTGGGCAGTTGTGGTCCTAGAAATTCCTATTTCAGCCTCTGGTACTGGATCTGCAAATTTCCAGCTTACAACTAGGTCAAAAAGGCTAGAATGTTGGCAGGAGAAATAGCGCACACAGAGAAATCAGGCTACCCAGACAAATATACATGTTTAAAACGGAAATGTGATTAGTTAGAACAGTCAAACAAATTTAGCTAGAAAAATAGGGTGAGTTTCATCCTAGGTTAAAGGATGAAGTTCCATTTCTGTTTTATAAGAAAACTGTGATGAAATGTTTTTATTCAGTGCCCTAACAATGTTGATGACATGCAATGCAGTAACCTCATTATGAAAAATTATTGACCTTTCTGAAAACATTCCACAGAGCTACAGAAATGTCTGAAAAAGACATGTATTTCCTTGAGATAAATTTCTGCTTAGGTACAGGGTAAGACAAAAAGTGCATTCTGGATATTCTCTCTATTCACTGTATGGCTTTTCCTCAAATCAGTTTTGAATGTACTTCTACAAGCAGAAAATCATGACTGGTCTACATGCTCATTCTCAAATAGCTAGCATTAATAGCAAATAGAGATATTGCTTTAATGATTTACCCCATCAGCATGTACCAGAAATTGTTATAGGTAGAAAAAATATCAAGATATAGCAGAAAAAAATTGCATGATGTAACAAATTTCAACACCTTTCTCCTGAAGAAGTATGAAGATTTTTGAGCACAGATTATATATTGAAAAGCCAAGCTTCTCCTGCCTTTAGGATCCATGCTGTTGAGTTCTATGTTGGTAGCTGCTGCTGACATTAGAGAAGAAGTAGGTTAAACTTGCTAGTGCAGGTGGGGCAGCATCTCTCAGAAAGAGAAATTGCTTCTTCAGCCGGTAACAGGCACTTTCCCTTACCCTTGCTCACATGGCAGCAGGCTGAGAAGCACAGATAGGAGCAATAGGTGAGCAACGACTTATACACCAAGGGGAAGAGGGATTAATAAGTCTATCAATTGGAATTGCAGGCAAATAACTGCCATTTACCCATCTACTAAACTGACTTTTGAAAGCTATAGCATCTGCTAAAGAGAAGACCTTATTATTAAAAATGGGAATGCTGAATACTGGCAAGAAGTTTTAATACTGGTTAAGGTATGGACTCAGAGAGACTGTGGTTGATACAAATAAAATTTCTGAAAGCACTCTGGTTGAGAGCTTGGCTGCTTAAGGCTAAAAAGGGAGAGTTTATGTTAATTACTGTGGAAGAGCTGCTTACATTAGGAATTGCAATCAACTTACCTAAAGTCCATAAAACTTCCTGAAATTTCAATGGTTAACAGCCCTTTCAGTAAAGAAATTCCTCCTAATGTGCAACCTAAACTTCTTCTTGCACAACTTGAGTCCATTATCCCTTGTCCTATCACTAGCTACCAGGGAGAAGAGACTAACCCCCTCCTCGCCACAACCTCCTTTCAGGTAGTTTACTAAATCTTAAACATAGTTTACTGATTGTTGCATCCAGGAATATTTTTGCAAATAGTTTTGGTAATGGATATAATTAGACTACAAAACCTGAAATGAATAGATGTTTTTAATCTTGGAGCAAAAAAAGTAAGTAGAAATGGGCTGTAGTTGTGTGTGTGTTGCTGAATTATTTGACCAACTATTTTTAAGTCATTTTAAAGCCAGAAATTTTTTTTAGTGTTTTCTTACATTTTCTCTCACCTGTAAGATTATTAATTTTTTTTGTGGCTTCTAGCTTTATGTGGTGGAGATGTTAGAGGACCTAGTGGAACAATTTTATCCCCTGGTTACCCTGATCTGTATCCAAATTCCCTGAATTGTACATGGACTGTGGATGTTACCCATGGAAAAGGTAAAGAAATCCTTTTTTCTTCTTCCACCTATTTTTATTATAATTATGTAAGTCCAGTAGTCTGTACTACACATGTATATCTAGTTTAGCAGCAATGAACTAGGAACTGCATTGCTGATTTTTGGTTTAGTTAGCTGGGGTTTTTTGTAGTAATTCCTAGAATTTCAAGTGTGGACTAGACCCTAATGCTTTTCACAGAACAGAAAATAGTTAAGTTTGTAGTCCAAGCAACAGATAGTTTGATGTGTGCACATTAATTCATACAGGTGAAAGAGGATTAATGCTTTTTCTGTGTTCAGGAGGAAATGCCTCATCTTAAAGAGAGAATAGCTGGAAGTAGACATAGTATCAATAGACCAATCTGAAGAGAAGACTTCAGTGAAGATAGTTTTCATATTATCGCATAAAAAATGAATAAAATTAATGAGAGAGAAGACTAAAAGATTGCTCATTATGCTGTTTTACATTATGACTACCTGTCAACAACGAAATGTTGGAATGAAAAGTCCTATTATTTTGAAGAAAATAAACTGTTTCACCTTACTGAGAAACAATTTCAGGGTGGCAGCATATAAGTAGCAGTTTAATATGCATTTATGGTTTGAATAAATAACTGAATAAAAAATACAGTTTAAATGTAGAGGGGAAATAATAAGTAATGGAACAGGAGACTTAAGAAAGCAATGTTGTGGTTTTTTTTTTGCTAAATGTAGATTTCAGGATAAAGATAGTACTAGTTTTAACTTTTCTTTGAGAAGGGATCCTAGTAAGAGTTATTTCAAAGAAATACAAGACAGGGAGGAGAGATTAGAAAATGCTTAGGACAGAAATCAAATTTGGAAATTCTAGGTAGCAAAATTTCTTTGAAATAGTGTGTCCTACTTGCTTTCACATCAAAGATTTTGGGACTAGAGGGGTCAAACTTTTAGATTTTTTGTTGGCATGTTATTTTAAATATGGGAGTGACTGCATGGTACTCATGTACTATGAGTGGAAAAAGCTAGGGAAGCATAAGACTTTAATGTTAAGAAGAGAGAAATAGAGCTACATATCATAAGAGAAATTGAATATGAATAGGGTGAGTTGATAACACAGGAGGAGAATTATATCTGTAACACTGTAAAGAATACAGAAAAAGGAACAAAAGGGAGAAGAAAGAAGGCAAGTTCAATTCTGAATTTCATCAGTTTTCTCTCTGAGAACATGAAAAATGTTACAAAATATACTGATGATGTATTTGTCTAAGAAAGAGTTATTGATAACATAAAAATAAGACTTCCCTCACAGTGAATTGTGCTGATCCTCTCGTGTTATTTTGTACAAATAGTGTGATAGTTCCTCAAATAGATGTTAAATCACTGTGACTGGATGTCCCATTTAAAACTCCTTTTAGTGTTCAAGTGGCAAAGTGTATCTCTCAAAATTATTGCTGCAACTACCTCAGTCTCTTTTTACTACCAAATGATGTCATTGTGTCAATATAATTTCCTGTAAGCATCCACAATGAAAAGCACTCTGAAATAACTGAGCCTACATCATATGCTACATTTGCCCTTGTTACCTCTAGATATGATACATGGCATTTAGATTTTCAGGACAATAAGGCACTGTGGTTCTTTTGCAAAGGACAAAAGATGTGGGAAGAACATAACAGTTCTAGATAAGAAAAAAAACCTGATAGAAAGTGTAAGAAAACTGCTAGATCTGAAAAGCCATTGGATAACCAGCCCAAGCTTTATAATCTGGGCATTGAAGAGAAGTAGCAAAGATGGGTATGAGTTTAGCTTTGTGGAATATTACATGACTGAAAATTATATAAACATGAGCCCAGATAAAGCCATATTTTTCAGGATTCTTGAAAGACATCTATATTATGAAACTCTTATTAAGGAAAACTGTGCTTTGAAATATGAATGCTATGTTGTGATTTGATTTGGACATTTTGAATCGTGTTACTCAAAGAGCTGCTGTAAAAAATTGAAGGGCGAGGATTTGCTGTGAGTAGGCAATGGGAAAAAAATGTGTGAACTTCTCATGTTTTGTTCTTGTTGGCAAAAAGGTACTAATACTTTAAGCTCTTCCTGTAATACTGCATGATGAAAATAGCTCACCTTTTAAAACAATAAGTCACAGTTTTACTTAATTTAAGTTTAAATTTCTAACAGTAAAGTTCTATGTCTGAGTAAGTTAGACCATTAGGCCACTTCTGTATTTAATGGACAAGCACATATGTCTTCAGAATATAAGTAACCTCACCCTGAAAAGGTATCTAAAGTAGATGTAATGAACCATCCTCCGAAGGTGCCTATATATCTCTATCATCTGATGTCCACAGGGTTTGTATAGTCCCCAGATGAATTGTCCATGAAGAGATTGAGTGATTAAGTTTGAGATAGTTACCATTTGGGAAATGTAATCCCATACACATAAATGGGTTATTTTAAAGTAAGGGAGAAAAACTTAGTTTTGGAAATATCATTTTCTGTTCTATTTCATAGAATGTATTGGGTTGGAAGGGACCTTTAAAGATCACCTAGTCCATCCCTGCTGCAGTAAGCAGGGACAATGTTACTAGATCAGCTTGCTCAGAGCCCCATCAAGCCTGACCTTGAATATCTCCAGGGATGGGGTCTCCACCACCTTTTTGGCCAACCTGTTCCAGTGATCTCTCACCCTCATATTGAAGAATTTTTTCCTAATATCCAGCCTAAATCTACCCTTTTGTAGTTTAAAACCGTTACCCCTTGTCCTATCCCTACATGCCCTAGTGAAACGCCCTTCCCCAGCTTTCTTATAGGCACCTTTCAGGTATTTGAAGGTCACTGTAAGGTCACCCCCGAGCCTTCTCTTCTCCAGGCTGAACAACTCCAACTCTATCAGCCTATTTTTGTAGGAGAGGTGCTCCAGCCCTCTGATCATTTTTGTGGCCCTCCTCTGCACACACTCCAGCACTTCAATGTCCTTTTTGTGTTGGGGACTCGAAAGCTGGACGCATTACTCCAGGTGAGTAATCCAAGTAGTAATCAGTGGACCTTACAAGGCTGGGAAGTTTCCTAGAGATGTCCTTAACCCTGGCTCCAGGGAGACAGCAGACCTCTCTGTGGGGAGTGTCTACTCGGCATATGAGACCCTCCATTCTCTTCAGAACAGAGTCACCTACAACAATAACCCTTCTTCTTTGTGGAGGAGGTTGTGATGCGGATGGAAGGCCTTTCTGACTGTGGAGGCCCCTCTGATGTAGAATGCCCATCATCCACGCCCTCATTTGTTGGGCCTTCCTCAACCAGAGCCTCATATTTATTGTTTAGAGGCACTTCAGGTAGTGAGGTAGTCAAGGAGGGAGTCTGTCTGCTGCCTCGACCTTGAACTACCCTCCACTCACTCTCCATTTGGGTTTCCACCTTCAGCCTGATAAGAGCAGGACATGACATAAGGGCCCCTTGATCCTGTGTACTTACCATCGGATGCTCCCATTTTTGTTTCAAGGAGGTCAGAGCCTGTTCTGCCTCCTTGATGCTCCTAATTATATTGGACATTTCTAATGTCTCATGAGACAGTGTCTCATTTCATGCCTAATATAATTCCAGCTTCAGAATCTCAAAGAATTTTTGACAAAATTTGGTAGTTCGATATCAGGATGCCAAGAAAATATATATAGCTTGTAACTCCAGAATGCTGTGGGGTACTTTTTTAAGCACATATCTTTATGGGGCATCTTCATACTGCAATTAAATGCATATGTTTAGTTAGATATTTGAAAACACTTTTTCATGGAAATAGTGGTCAGGCATTGGAATGGACTGCTCAGGGAGGTGGTGTTTAAGGAAAGGCTGGATGTGGTGCTTAGTGCCATGGCCTAGCAAGTTTGCTAGTGTTAAGTCATAGGCTGGACTTGATGATCTCAGAGGTCTTTTCCAGCCTCAATAATTCTGTGATTCTGTGAAGATTTGTATTTTACATCTGAATATGTTTTACTGCTAAAAAGAAGTTTCTGTGATTGTATAGACTGTCTCAAATAGCATAATCTGTTATATAATTATATATACACTTTAATTTTATCTAAACTTCTAAAATTCTGGAATGATTTTTCATTTGCGTTCATGTGGACCAGTGATTCTTGAATGTCCATTACAATTTGATATTATTATTTTTTTTTTTTAAATCTTTACTAGGGAATGGAACATGCACTTTAAATATAGTTAATATATCAAGTAATCGATATTATTTGTGAAAAGGAAGCATCTATCATGACAATAATTACTGTATTTTGTCTGTGATTAGCATGCAATACAATATATGATGTTTGTGGAGTATCAATGGTGTATTTTAAACCATTTACTAATAAATCAGATAATTTACCCTTCCCATGACAGTCTGGATTGTAATATGGAGAAATTACATTAGACTGTTAAGTCTTCCTGTCTGCATTTCCCATTTTAAAAGACAGATTCAGATTTGAAAGAAAGGGGCATGTGAGGCACAATGAGAAGGAATCTACCTGTACACATCTTTAAAAGTTCTTTTCTGCTTAGATTTCTGTTTAGAAATGTAATGGCAATCTGGTGAGAGGCAAGTAAGAAGGGGAAGTATTTGTTTGCTTTTTGATTAAATTATGTCTACTATAAAAATCTGTTGTCCATGGGGGTACACAAAGATTATTAATCTTCATACACTACATTAATCTTCAGTAAACATGAATGGATCTTCCTAAGCATTACTTTTTCATACAGATATGTGTATATATAGCCTGAATCACTGGTTTCTAACTTTCATTATAAAATTAAAAATGCTTTTACACTAGAGGTCTCAGTAATCACTAAACTATCTAGTGTCCTCTCCTGTTTCTTTTTCTTGGCTTTTCTGTGCATTCTACCCAAAGATCATAGTCTAACTCTTAGTTACAGAAATGCAGAAAAAATAAGACTTCCAAGTCTTTTTGTTGTTATTGTCTTCTAAGATATGTTTTCCTTTCTATATGTGTGACTTGTATCTGATGGTTTGGGAAAAAAGCATATTGTTGACATAGGCCACATGTTATTAAGACTTCTCTTTTTGGGGGAGGAAGTGCTGCTGTTACTGTATATGTCATGAGAATAAAATGTTATACTTTATAACCTTTCCTTTCACTGCTGCTATACAAGAATACTGGTGGTTGTAAGAAATAAGGTTTACCTTTCCCATTGCTATAAACAGTTCATAAATTTGAGCATATATAGTGCATCATTAGATTTTACATAAAAATGCAAGCATATGTTTTTGAATGCTATAAATCCAACATCCATATTTGCAGCTAAAGGCAACAGTGAAAGGTAGTTTCAAAGCCAAAAGACCTGCTGCAAAGGTATTTTAATATTAAAATCAGGAACTATACAAATTTTTTAAAAAATTGAATTATCTTCATTTTCTGAACCATGATTCATAATGAAATGCATTAATTTAATCCTTGGCTTAATTACATTGATGTGAACAGTGTGATATATAAATCTAATTCTGCTTTTCTAATAGGAGTACAGTTCACCTTCTACACCTTTCATTTGGAGGATCATCATGACTACTTACTAATAACAGAGAATGGCAGTTTCACTCAGCCATTAGCCCGTCTGACTGGTTCAGAGCTTCCTTCACCAATCAATGCTGGTCTCTATGGAAACTTCAGGGCTCAGTTACGCTTTATTTCAGATTTTTCAATATCATATGAAGGATTTAATATTTCTTTCTCTGGTAAGGAAATATCTGTAATATCTGGCTCCTGAAAAATATTTTTTTAGCATTTTATGTAAAGAGAAAAAAAAGTTTAAAATTGAAGTGATTTTGCTGAATATATATACTGAATCATAACATTATCTAAGTTTTGTCTGAAGCACAACAATTTCAAAGCAAGCAAACCTCTGTGCCTCTGTAGAGACATTTCTGCTACATGATACATAATATGGCAGTAAACTGTAAGACACATGATCAGGGAAGGAGAGGAAACAGAACTAGTCTTAATTTCACTTACTGAGGTTCCAGATGAGCCCAACTGTCAATATTTAGACTTTTATGCTGTTCAGTTGTTTCAATTCATTTTATATACCTGGGCATTCATGGCTCATACAAGAGTGTTAAAACGTGTTGTTCTATGCATCTTAAAAACTTTGTGAATATATTAATTAGTCTTACTTTTTAATGTTGTATAATTGCCAATTTAACATTCACACATTCATTTTGTTTTTAAATCTGAAATCTGTATTGATAGGTGGAAATATACAAAAATTACTAGACTGCAAGAAGACAAATATGACTGATAGAAAACATGTTTTTCTCACTTGTACAAGCTGACTTCCTCTCTTGTTTTCAGAGTATAATCTTGAACCTTGTGAAGATCCTGGTATCCCACAATTTGGTAACAGAATAGGATTTAATTTTGGAGTGGGAGATATTCTGACATTCTCCTGTTCATCTGGATATCGTTTGGAAGGAGCTTCAGAGATTATTTGTCTTGGTGGTGGCCGACGAGTATGGAGTGCACCTCTGCCAAGGTGTGTGGGTACGTGGTCAGCTGCTTTCATTTGCTTGTATGTGTAGTCATTGTCCATGGATTTGCAGATTTACGGAATGGAAAAGCATGATAATACACCTCTTACTTTTTAATGTACTCTCATATTCTCCATGTTTCCTTGGACAAGTTTGTTGAATCTTTTCTTAATATATTTAGTATTACAACTATCAGTGGACTTCATAATCTGTACCTGAAGGGATTTCAAGTTGAGGGCACAATTCTTACTCTTGTTATTGTAATTAATATGTTAGGAAAACTGGGTATAAATTTAAATCCACATTCATTAGTTCAAATGCCTAATAATTGCCTCTTTTTTGTCAGTGCAAGCTTCCAGGTGACACCTGTCTTACAAAATTGTGTTAATCTAGTTAGAGCACTTAGAACAGAGTTATTTCATAAAACTAAGTCCATGTATAGGAGTGTGGTCAACCTGGACTTCCTATTGAGTTGGAGCACAGAACAATATCCTCAAAATATCTTCAGAATTATTTTTCTGGTTTTAAAATGATAACTGAGATAACTTATCTGGTGGTTCCTTACACTCTCCACTCACTGTAGAGGTAACCTACATATATAGCTTTGACTAGAAACCTGACTTTCAACTGCTAATGTTGTCTGAGCTGAATTCTTCTTAAATGTCTTGATTTTCAGTTCTGTTGAGAACTGTTTAAATGGCAAAAAAGTCTGTTATAAGTAGGAAAGTTACTTAAGTGTCTTTATTTATTTATTTATTTATTTTAAAGCATATGCTATATGGAAAGTTTTATATTTGAAAATACGTGTATCATTGTGCATTCAAAATAATTTTCCATATTAAACTGTATGACAGTAAAACATAATTTTATTTCAGAATCTGATTGTGTAATAACTATTGATTATCTGCTTGCTCTTATCCAGTGTTAGTTACTGTTTTCAAGTCCAAACTTTTGTTATACCAAGTTTTGAAATTGACATATGTATAAGCAACATTTATGTATCTATCTGTAGAAGAGATGGTTTAGAAGCTGAGTCAGTGTAGTGCATGAATAAAGGTTATTTTTGTGTTGGGGTTGATTAATTTTTAACCGTAAGGACAATAATGAACATGCTCAGTTTTGAAGACAGGTTAAATTTTAGTAATAAATTACTGAAAGTGTTACTGTACTGAAAATGAATTGAAAAATTATCAGTAAAGAAGAACTTGGACAGAAGCAAAAATGAAAAAAAATTTGCTATTTAGTTTTTATCACTAGAAAATAATGCTTATGTTTGTGTGTTGAGGAGGAGGGAAATAAAAAAATTTGAACACAAGGAGTAAATTATTTTCCAGTCAATGTGTTTTCTCCTTAGCTTTGAAAATGAAAGACAGTCTTCTCTAGAATTACTTAATCAGACATCTTCCCCCTATTATTATTAAGCCTTTTTCAGTTTTATGCTTAATCTTTATGCCATAATAATGATACTCAAGCAACTGAAGAGTAGAAATTCCTCTTGTCTTTTATTGGATTCAGAAATTTACATATTGTTACTGTTGCTCGTATTTGACATTTTCTGCCAAAGTGATTCACGAACTTTAATGCTCCTGACATCATATATGCTTTCACATACCCACAACCTCAATCGGGAACCAACCACTCTTCGTAGTATTTGTGTTCAGCTTGTCAATACAACACAATACAAGAAAGACACAGATAAACTGGAACAAGTTTGATGGCAGACCACCAAGGTGGTCGGAAGCTGGAGCACTGATCCAGTGGTGAAAGAGAAATGTATCTTTTAAGGCTGAAGAAGAGACAACTTTGCGAGAACCTAGTAGCAGTTCTCAATGGTCGTGAGATCACTAAGAGGATGGAACAAGTTTCTTCACAGTGATTTGTGACAGAAAGATTGAAGGAAAAGGCATAAATTGAAATATGAGAGTTTCAGAGTGGAAATAAGTGAAACATTTTCATTTAGAAAATATTGAAGAGTGAAATATATTACCTAAAGTGGTTGTGCAGTCTCCATCCTTGGAGATTTTCAAGATGCAACTGGTTAAAGCCTTGAGAAACCTGTTCTGACATTAGGGTTGAGCCTTCTTATAGCAGGAGGCTGGACTAGAGACCTCCTAAGGTCCCTTCCGAGTTTAATTTGCCTAGGTTCTTGATCTATATCCTCTTGATAGACTTAGCTGAGTCCCATGGGTCATGATATTTATTCTGTCATCTTAGTAAGTGTTCATAATGAATACCTACGCAGTATTATATATCTTAGCTCTCTACTTTCACTTGTGTCTTGGTCAAAGTTTCATAAATTTTTACTCATTCCATGGTCTCTTCCTATGTGAATCATTTGTTTTCCTTAAAACAAAACCTTGTGAACTAGTTCACTATAATAGTTCTCTACAGCATACCCTTCCAGTAGGTGACACAGGTAATACTTCACTAGTTTTTGTCCCATTTGCCAGTGGAGACCTCCTAACATCATTTTTGTTCACATACATGATCAAAGCCTATTTTGTACCCTCAATCATTATCATACCGTCACACTGACCTTCATGTCATATTGCACATTTGTGTAACTACATGCAACAAAAAACACTAGTATTCTTGATGTAGCACTGTGCAGAAATATTTTATTATATTCTGAACACAGAAAAAAACATAATTATGCTTTTGGACAGCAAGGTTCACTACTTAGAACCTAGAGGACATGCAAAAACATGTAATATTTGTTACAGACATGCTTGGGCTTCTCTAGTCTGACTTAGCTCTGAACAATGCAGATGGACACCAGACTTCACTGTTTAGCCTGCAAGCCAGCGATCTCTTCCAGGAGTGTATGCATTTAGCAGTGTAGACATAGGTAACGTGATTGAAGTGTTTCATTAACATATAATAAATGTGCTTTCATTCACATGATAAGAAATCCTTTGCAATGATCACAGCTCTAGTCATGTGATGGGACATAGTTAAAGAGTGTGGGAATAATTAGATTGTCAGAACCATTGGCATTATCTATGACTGGTTCCTAGTTCACATGCTCCTGATGTTTAAGACTTTAAAACCACAGAGTTTAGGACTAACAAGAAGGAATTTTTCTGGTGGTGTTCATATGTCATTCATTGGCTGCAAATGGATGTTACAATATTTTGGGCTACTAGTAATCCTGAACTTGACTTAATTAAAAATTTGAAAAATCAATGGAATCAGAAATACCTTGTGAAAATTCCTTAAACAAGAAGAGACTGAATTTAATAGATTAACAATATTTTACACTATCTCTTTTCCAGTGCTTAAAATTCAGTGTGATTTGGATTATCAGATCCCTTAGATTGCATGAAATTTACCATGTAATTAATAAAATCATCCTCATTGTGGTAATACATATTTAGGGGTTTATATATTCATTCTCTATTTTGATTATACATACCTGTTGTTTTCTTTTCCTGACAGTTTGACAAGATTCATAGCTCATTGATTTCTTTTAGAATTAAACTTATCAGATTTTACCAGAAGTTTAATGCAAATGTGACTTAAATGTGTTTTAACCTTTACTTACAGACGGAAAGTAAACAAAAATATGGGAGCTATGGTAGTATACCTGTTCTATGAACTAGCTATTTCATATTCTCAATGAGTCATCACAGGATGGTTTTTTACTGCCTTTGCTGTATTTCTGGTGCCACATACTGAATCAAAAGAACAAGGTCAGCAACAGATGGCACATTTGCTAAATGTGAGATAGGTCTACTTGACGTGGTGCAGAGATTCTCGGAAATACATACCTACACTAGATTTCCAGTAGACAAAGAATATTTAAGAGTTAGTAATTAATCTCTCCATAGTATCTTCAAGTACAGAGAAAGCTAAACAATACTTTCTGTATTTCTGAAACTGGCTTTTTTACTTATGTCATTTATATGCAATGCATATAATAATGGCCAACTAAAAGTCCAGTCTACTAACCATACTGTAAATATTTGAAAATTCTCAGTTTATATTATTATTATTCTCTGACTTATTCTCAGTAAGGTTTTATTTCCTTTGCAAACAGAGGAAATATATATTAGGAAAACATCACATATACACAGCTGGAAAATTTTTAACTGGCCATAACTCTAGGTAAATTATCATTCTTCTCTCCTTCTTTTACCCCGAGCAGACATAACAAAGGGTTAGCCCATTTAAAAGGGTCTTCTTTATGAGTTGGAATTTCATGTCAGTGTTCACCCAGTGCTTTTGGTCCTGAGAAGAGAAGTAGTATGTTAGATTTTTATTGAAAATTACAGAGAAGTAATGGATAAAGGTAAACTCACTAACGTTTTTTCAATAAAATTTAAGGAACTTTCATGTGAGATTCTATGAATGTGTCAGTGGTTTAAAAAATCTGTAAGAAGAAAAATATTTATTAGTAAAGTGAAAAGCATGCATGCTAAAAATTGATCATATAATTAAATCAATGTTTTGCATTTTTATTAGTTCTCTCTTGTTTTAATATGTTCGCTACTGATCTGGAAGTGAATTCTATGATGACAGTTGATCAGAATAGTTACAATCAGAAAAAAACTTGAATATTGACAGATGTGATAAGGTAGATGAATGAATAGATAAACTGTATGATAAAATAAATTTAAGGTTGATAAATATTATGAGGAAGAAAAAAAAGACAACTCTCTGCAGTTGTACTTCTTAGGAATTCTGTATTAACGGCATGAACTTAAGAAATTGATTTAAGAATCACTGAAAACAAATAAACGATAAAATGACTGCTTGCAGTAACTTGTAATTTCACCTGAAATATTTCCAAATCTATCTCCATAAAAATACTGTAGAACTGGTAAAAGTTCAGAGAAGGGCTAAGAAGAAAGATCATGAGCTTGTGCACATTTTAATATAAAAATAAAGATGATGGAAATGTTTTTCTCTATTAAAGAGCAAAAGTAATCTAGTTGAAGAGTTTCAATTCTCTTTTACATTAAATGCAAGAAAAAGGGCCATTCAGCTGAAAATAATGCTCTCAAAAAGTAAAACTCTTAGAAATTTTCCCTTCAACATTAATTACATTGTAGAAATAGTTCTGGTCAATCATATAAAGAAATTTAAAAAACAATTGTAGATTTAGGTGGATAACAAGATTATTCTGAATTCTTGCCAGAACATTCATCAAGCATCTGTTTCTGGATACACAGAAGACCAACGTACTGAATCCACTGCTAAACCAAACAATTTGCAAGCTAATCAGAAGCTGTCTTTCTTCTTCTTAGTCCGAAACCAGATAAATAAATTGTAGACATTAATTAATATTCAATTTATGAAGCTATTTTTTAAAAAAAATGATTTTTTTTAAAGAGTCAAGAATTTTTAAATTCCTTGCTTTGAACTTCAGTATGAACAGTGAAAAAATGTCTTTCTTGATTCTGAGTCATAGGTTCTTTAAAAATACTTAAAATAATTGTGAATACTTGTTAACTTTTAGCTTTTTCTAGAAGCAAAATCTAAGCTCTGGATAGTCTAGGTAATCAATATTTTTAACAGTACATTAGAGGCACATCTCCACCTTGTGAATATTATCTTAATTTTTTGACTACGCAGTTCAGTTCTTTTCATAGGGTTATAGTGCCTCTGAATTAGTTCTGATTCATTTAGAGTTTAGATGTCTCTGCCTAGTTCTCTTTACAGTTTTCAATGCATAGTCAGTTTAAAAGAGTCTAGTTTGAATTTCCTTTTTAATTCTGTTATAGACATGAACAGAGAAGAGCAATTATTATTGCTTTAAAGGATGAATAGTGAAATAGGTAAAATTAAACTTTTCTGATAATCTATAATGGAATGAAGATCATTAAAATACATAAGAATACTGTCATTCCTTACTTTCATGCTTTCTTTTCATGGTTTATTCAAATAATAACCAAATGCAGTGTTCATATTCAGCCCACACACTGCTTTCTTGGAATTACCTCTATTTCTAGTGAAATGTAGAAAGTCGACTTTTATGCCAGAATTTCTCATGTCTTATTTAATCTCCCCTGCCCTCTTCTGTTTTCCTTTTTCTTTCCTTTCCTAGTCTCTTCAAAGCTTCGCAACTGTGTAGGGCCTTTTTCTTTATCTTGTATAGAATATATATTTTACCTTGTTAATACTAATGCAGAAACTCATTTGTCATGCCCATACTCATTTGGTCGATTGCAGTACAGGATCATATTATTTAAAGTATATGGGTCTCCTGCCGATTTCTATCAGCTGGAGATATTAATTATGAAAAATAATAGTAATAATGTAAACAATTTTGTCTAACAATTATTTATTTAATATTTGGTCAATTTAGTAGAAACATCAATTGAATACACAGACAGCCATATGAATCTTTTGAACAACTTTTTATGTACATGTATGTACTACAGCTACATAATAAGAAATTGCAGTTATTATTTCTTGGCTCTACAAAAATAGATATATTTTTAACAATATAAAATAAAATACACTATTCTTCCTGATTGAAGAAGACAGTGCTCCTTTCATTATCTTCACCCTTTACTTAAGACTCAGGATACCAAAATGACCTGGGCAACTTTTGATGACTTCATAACCCAGGTTATTCAGGGAAAGAATGCTACAGTCACAACTAAATCCTTTATGATTGTTTTGTTATTCTCCGTTTTGTTGTCTTGCCTTGACTATAGTCTGTTTTCTTGCCTGTGTTTGCTATCGGCTGAAGAGGTAGAACTTCTGAAGATTAACAGTTTTGTAAGAAACAGTTTGTTGAACACTGAATTTAGACAGACTTTCTGAAGTTACTGTTGATTTGCAGACTACTGCCACTGTTGGTTAAAGATAAAATCCTTTCCAGAATGCTTCCACTTGCCCAGTCAAGCTGTTCAAATGTGCTTAGTCTTCTAACCAAGAGTTAACATCTTTTTAAAATACAGAACTCCTATTTATATCTTTTGATTCTAAGGGATTGTCTTGAAGAACACAATGGCTGAATTTCAATCTGTAGCAGCACGTCTCATTTTTTTTTGATTGATAATTATTTATTGTGAGCATTTCATCAGCTGAATTGTGAGAAACTTTGCAAAGTTCTCATAATAGAGCATATTTTTTGAAAAAGCCATTCATTGAGTAATTGTTTTCAAATAGTTAAATTATCTCAACGGATGCACTTCATTCTTTGGTTACAATAACAATGGCATTTTAAATGATTACAGAATTTCAATACACTAGCAAACAGAGATTAAACTCATCTGTTTTATTATGAAAATGTGCAATGAACACATGTTTATAACCAAAAGTATAATAGTCATTTCTTATAAATAGCTCATTAATATCTTTCATTATTTTCTTTTGAGTTTTTGTTTATTTTTCCTTTCTAATACTGAAGTGATTCTATATTTCTGTGGGGTTTTTTTTTGTTTGTTTTTAAAGTAATAATATGCATTGATGGGAGTCGAGTAGAGAAGATAGGGACTAACTTGATTTTTTAGAATCCCTCTGAGATGTGTACAGAAACAACTACTGGTATAGGGTATGGTGTGTGCTTCCATGGAACTGTAATTATACAACAGAATGCTATAGGAGTAATTCTTTTATACTGTTGTTTGCAAGACTACTGTTACTAAACTTGCTTTCTTGTCTGCTAATGTGAGGATTGAGATCGTACATAGAATCACAGAATTGTTTCGGTTGGGAGGGTCCTTTGCAAATCATCTAATCCTCCCCCTGCCATGGACAAGAACATCTTTTACTAGATCACATCGCTCAGAACTCTGTCCAACCTGAAGATATGATGGAGCATCCACAACTTGGAACACAGTGTTCTCCCTCTAAATTAAGAAGATTGATAAATATTATGACATGAGCAATTTCCTTATTTTTAAAGGAAAACATAGCATGGTTCTCAAATAGTAGTTAAAACTGGCTTCTTGACTCATTGCTGCATTCAGATATTTAAAAATTGCTTTGAATTATAGTTCTGACAAAACCAAGAGTTGTCAGATCAACTTAATACTAAAATCACCTTGTGTCTTTTGAGTTTTCTGTCTCTCTGCCATGGGAAAGGATATCTCACAAACTTGAATTACATTCATCTTGCTCCTATGTGTTATAATTGAAGCTGACCTATGCTGCTTTAGAGTAGCAAATGCCGATTTATTTGAGAATGAAATAAAAAGGATAGACATGATCATATGAACTACAGGGTTTTCCACTTCTGTGTAGATTATGTGTATCCAACTGTTCTAAGACAAGGTGATGACACCTGAATTATTTGAGTACTTGTGTTTTATTGCTGTTGAATTAAACTTAGTCGTCAAGCATTTGTTCTGCTTTGAGCTGTACCTAATTTGGCTTTCTACACAATGTTTTTTTTGGCTGCATACAGAAAGAATCAATGGGGGTGGTTTTTTGTAATTTGAAGTACAAATTTCATATACAAAATATAATTTCAGTGTCCTGGATTTTGCTCAAACAAGTCTAGTGAGGGAATTATAATAATGCCAGTAAACAATAATAGCTCTTAAAATAGATGCATAGATTGTTTAAACAGATTTTCAAACCTTTAGAAGTATCACATAGCTTTGCACAATACAGTTTCTTACTCTGTGAAATAATAAACCAGTGAATTTCCAAAGTTAATGTAACTGGGGTACATTCTCATGAGACTGGGTAAAATAAATGACAAGATATTGAAGTTATCCTGAAAGCAGACATTAACCCAGAAAATTTAGTCTTATAGTTACATGTAAAATTAATTTAAATCTGCTAAAAACTTAAGAAATGCTCTTGTTCTTGCACTAGAATGACCACATATCAAAACTAAATAAAAAGAGAAGGAAAGAGTTGTAATACATTGTAAGTATTCATTTAAAATACGTGATACTTCGATGCTAAAACTATCTTAATTAAAGTTATGTAAGTAGTCTAAAATGTCATAGCAAACAAAAGTTAGTTATTAATGCCTAATGTAACATTGCCACAAGTTTTTATGTTTTGGGGTCTTTTTTTAGTGATTGAACTTAATTACCAAATTCCTAAATTATAATATTACTTTTCTTGGAATAATAACGATTTTACTTGGGAACACTTTCATATTCTTTATTTTTAGCTCTTAATCTTAAGCCCATTTAATTCCTTGTCTTTCTTCTTTTCCCCTCTTCTGCCCCAAAGAGTTAATATTTTTCATTATGAATGTTTTTTTCTATGGTGTAGCTAGTAGATATGGCATTACTCTTTTCTACTGTAGTTTTTACCATTGACTATGTTCTTTATTTTAGTAAATTAATATTAGAGAAAAAATAACTCTTTTCATTAGTCTATGTGAAAATGCGTGTATCTGCATGTATGTATATTTATATGTGTGCATCTTTATTTAAATATATACATATATAAACTTCTAGAGTACTTTTACTTTCATTTAATTCACAAGTCATTATGAATTTCTGTGTTGGAGAAGTAAAAACAGGTATATTTTCTCCAAAACAAAATTCAAGAAAGATCCTTTAAATCATTATGGAATGTGCCATTAATATGATTATAGCTCTCCATAATATTTAAAATACTTTTAATAAAGTATTGCAACAATTCTGAAATATTCTTGTAGCCTTCAGTCACTTTCACAAACATATATTTGGAACGAGGTTTCACATATCAATAAATGTTAATAATGTTGAATTAAGTTGCATTAACATTCTCATTATCACCATTACTAAAAGTATGTTTTCTAGTAAAATATACCTTAACATTTTCTTTTACTTGCAGCTGAATGTGGAGCCTCCACGACAAATAATGAAGGAATCTTACTATCCCCCAATTATCCTCTTAACTATGAAAACAACCATGAATGTATTTATAGCATTCAGGTACAAGCAGGGAAAGGAATAAATATTTCTGCGAGAACATTTCACTTAGCCCAAGGAGATGTTCTTAAGGTATGTAATTTGTAATTTCTGAACTTGTAGTTCATCATATTGTTGAAGTTTATCTGTCTGTGTTAGTACAGTATTAGGTAAGTTTATATTAACCATCTCTTAGAAAATATGTCTCTAAACCAGTTCCATTTCTAAAAAGCTAAAAATTAGTCGACTTGAGGTGTTTCATAATCTGTTCCTTAAAACATATGTTTTCCTGACAACATATAATTAAAAATTAAAAAGAGATTGAAATCCTATACCAAATTTTGCCTTAACGTGTATTTGTATTCTATTTTTAGTCTTAAATACTTGTCACTTACATCTTTTGTAAATTCTGTTTTCTTCCTCAGTACCTTTATAATGTGAGCTGCAATTTGAACATAATAAACATATACGCAGACATTTCATTTAATACTCTGTCTGCATACTACATTTTGTACATGAGTTTTATGCTTTAAATTACTCTAATCGTGTGTGGTGTGTAGCATCTTCTGCAATATTATAATCGCAGAAATTACATGTGAAAAGAATTTTTGCATTAAACAAGGAAACAACAAAGGGAAAAATAGGATGCTGCAACTTTCCAAGTTTGTAGAGTAATTTCACCTTATAAATTCAATAGTGTTTACTTTGATTTGCTCCTATATTTTATTACTACATTCCCCAAAATACACATTTCCAGATGCATATATTGCATCTACATACTTAAAGCTGATGATGATCAGGATGTCTTTTCGTATATTCCATGTAAATGCAATAAGATACTCATAAAAGAGATTAAATGATTGTTTCTTTCTGAATACTCTGATTAAACTTGCCTCTCAGAAATCTAACATGCCACTGATGTTTGACTAAAAAAAAACTTTTTCAGCCACATTCTGCCATGTAGTTATTAAAATGAGAAGGATTAATTTCTGTGAAACAACTATGATTCAGACTGGGTTATATCTCATCTAACTTCAGCCATCTGAACATCAGGTTAGGATGTCTGTCATTAGTTGTCAGACATAGGGACTTTCTTATACTCAAGGCATAAGCAGACCTAAACAATGAATGTGAGATGAAATCAGGCAGCAATAAAAAAAAAACCAAACAACTAAGTAAGAATTATCTTCTTCTTAAAACAAGACACAAGCAAAACAAAATAAACTGGAAGCTATGAGGTACTCAGAATGCACAGGATGTTGATTTCATTTTGACCTTACTGCTGACTTCACAGCCAAGTATTTGTTGTTGTTTTTTTTTTAATTTGGTATTGTCATTTAATTTTTCATTAATACTGAAAGATTTAATTTGGAACATGCTTAGTATATATTAACATATAGATTAAAAAGGCAGTGAGATTGTAGTGATTCAATGAATTTTGAACTGGTACAGAACAGAGGTTCCAGATCATATAATTTTATTTTTCATTTGCATTGTTTAGTGTGCAGTTTGCCTTTTCTCATATTGAGACAACTGTTCTGGCTACTTTAATGTTGTTGGTGTGTTGGTTTTTTTGTTTGTTTTACTGATTGGTATTTATTGGAAATTATAAGAAATATATGTATCTCTAAGGTTTTTTTGTTTGTTTGTTTGTTTTTTCCTGTAGGGCCATAACTTGTTCTTGATAGTGCCACCTCTTCTTTTAATATTCATGAGTTTTATGAAGGCATATGAAAAATTTAAGATCTGTATAGTCACTATATGACAAACCATTTAGCATTAATCTCAGAAAATGTGTAACAATTGTTTCCTTATTTGTAATTATAGTGATAACTGAGTTTATGTGCTATGTTTCCAGAATTCATTTTTTTTAAAGTAAGCTGCCTATGTGCGAGGCAGGGAAAAAGAATATGTGGTTTCCAAAGTATGAGAACATTTCTGCCGCCTTTGTTTCCTTGCTTTTATCACCATTCACTAGTTTGGCTTGTGAACTCTGCAGCCTCTAACGGGTGTAAGCAAATCCTTTAGATCTGCATGGAAAGGAAGAAAATTGCCATTCTGCTTGCCTGAATAGTTCATTATTAGTGGTGAACACTATTTGTTGAATGTAGAAAGTATTCTTTTATGTCAAAGATCTTTTAGTATACTTTTGTAATTTACTGGGGGAAAAACATCTATTAAAATTGAGGCTGGAAGAAAATAATACAGTTGTTTTCTTTATTTTCAGTAGATTTCAACATAAAAAAAATGTACGTATGCACAGTACTAATTAATGACTAGTTTTATAGTAATGCCAAAGAAACCAAAACCCCACCCACAAAAATTCTGCATGCAGATTCCATAAGTGAATCTAAAACAAAAGAGAAAGGAACACCAAGTATGAAAAGGACTGAGATGATGTCATCTTTTAGATAGTTGTTCCCAATGACTCTTCCTCCCCTGGGGCGGGGAATCAGGAAAAGGGAGGGAGATCCATGGGTTGAAATAAAAACAGATAGTAATAGTAATAAATAGTAACAGTAACAGTAACAGTAACAGTAACAGTAACAGTAACAGTAATAACAACAAAACCCCAGTATTAATAGAAAGTACACAGAGTTATACTCAGCCAGTATAGTGGTTGCAAGCTCTGATGGCCACCACAAGCTGGGGAATAGTGCTCAGAAGTAGAAAAACAGGCAAGACCCTCCTAGGATGACAGCCATTGAGGAAAGATGGCCATCCCCAGCAAACTCCTCAATTTATAGTGAGCTCATGGTTTTTCTATCACCTGATGACTGCAGTTTTGAGTTTATCAGGGGCAGAAGCTGTGGGGAGCAAAATCCAGGGCAGTTGACCCCAAGCTGGCCAACAGAATTATTTCATACCATAAACTCAAAACTGTTAAAGACTACTACATACCAGAGCTGGCCAAAAACTAAAACAAAGTGTCTTGTCAACTTTGTTCCCATGAGTATTGTAGTCATTGCAGAAATGCAGCTTTACTGAAGAGAAAACAGATTCTATGATTCTATCCCAGTGAAACCAGGATAGATGGAAAGATAACATTGTTTGTGGTGTTGTGGGGATACTGTTTGCAGGGATTTTTTTATTTTTTTTTCATTTTGTAGTAAGTTGTGTGCTTGGCAGTATGTGGAGTATATGGAGAGCTGATGTACCAGATGAGATTGCACCTATGTGGAAAAAAATGGCTTTAAGAATTATTTTTGATACTGTAATGAAGCAATCTTTCTTTTCCCTTCTATGGAAATACTCAATGCAGCAATAGGCAGGTAACAGTGAGTCAGTAAAACAAATAGAACTGGCATTATGGGTCTCCTCCTCCTGTGCTTGGCTCAGCACCCTCTGTACTCCTGCAAACTATGGAGGATTCAATTTTACTGCATTTGTTGTATCTGTGGGTCATCTTTGAAATGGGTGCAATATTGAGTTTTTTAGGTTTTTTTTATGAACTTTAAAAGATGTAATATTTGGGACTGTTTGCTAATTTTTTTCTTAAGAATCTCTACACTTTCTATAATAATCCTTTTAGCAATATTATCCTGAAAACATGACTGAGAAATAAGTAATAGATATAGGGGCCAAAAAATCCCCACAAACATATAGACTCATTTCTGTCTTTATATTATTGCTTCTATTTGCATGTCATATAAATGATACATTTGACAGGGTGTTGACAGCCTCAGCTCTGAGCTGCTGATTTTATGCTATGTCTTCTCTGTAAAAAGGCACAGATCTTCGTATCCATATGCCTTTTATGTTTCAATGGCAAATCTCAAAAATGGTTTGATTAAAATGCACAGATTTACTACATTCACTTTGCACTATTTCCTTGCTAAAATTTTATGGAGTCAAATAAGTTAGAATAGAAAAGGCCGTTAATTTCCATTTAAAATTTGTTGATAATGGAGCCTCTCAAAAGCTTACAAAGTTTTAATTATTCTTTAACTGTAAATGCAAGCGTTTAACTGTAAATGCAAGTCCTCCCCAAATTACACATTACACCCATCAGTTCAAATCATATTCATGTAAATAGTGTTCACTATTAGCATCCTTCCCTGTAACACTTCAAAATACCATTGTATTATGAAGAACATTAATGCAATTTTCTGTGCTTTTGCTCAACTTTATGAATTAATCATTTAACAGACCAGGCCTTAAAGTAATAAAGATGAATCTCAGTTTTCTGAATAGCTTGTCACTGGCATATTCAGGCATTATACAGTAATGAATCAATTCTCTTTGCAATAATGCTATAGGATGACTTTAAGTAAAATGCACCCAACCAAACAGTATTTTCATGATTATTCTTGACCATACATTTAGCACTCAAGTGATGTAAACTCAAATATGCTGGCAAGGCCTATGTAAAAGAATATTCTTATATTAAAAATAACATAATAGCACTACCTTAATTCACAGCTAATCTTGTCTTCTGGATCAAATTTTGAAGCTGAATTCCAAACTCATTCAAAATCTTCAGCAAAACTCCCACCTGTTTTACAAAGGATGGAAAGAAAATGCTGGTTCTGCAAATCTCTCAAAAAATGTAGTCTGCTACCACTTTCTTTATAACTTAAATACACTACTAAAAAAAGAAAAAAAATTAGATTTGGAATAGAATTAATAACTGTATCATATCAATTACATCTAGAAATTTTACTTAGTGCTCATCAACTTGAATGAAGCATTAAAAAGACAAGGTGACTTAAATTGAGAATTATACTCTAAAATATGCATCCATTTACTGCCCTAAGGGAACCCTCACTATCTGAAGAAAAGGGATATTTTACTGCCCTAAGTGAACCCTCACTATCTGAAAAAAAGGGATATTTTACTGTCCTAAGAGAGACCTCACTATCTCAAGAAAAGGCATATATGTTACTTTGAATATCTGAAAGTTAGCAACCAAAAAAAATTAAAAAATTCAATTTCATGTTCAAATGGCTCACATCCCTCCCTCATCCAAATGCAGGTCTGCTACTCAAAGAATCAGAGATTCAGAAGTGTTAGAGTACTTTAAATTTTGTTCCTTCATAGAAATTATATAAGCTTAGAGGTATTTTACAGTGGAACAGCTGGTTAGCCCATAAAGTAGGATTAGTGCCAACTGTGGAGAGATATCAGTGTGCCAATGTGAAAGGTTTAATATGGTTGGACAGTTAACAAAATTGGCAATAAAGTATGCGTGGGGAAATTCTGACATGAAGAAAATGTATATCATGACGTGGTTTATGGGTAGTTCTGGCGAGACACTGAGAATAGTTGGTGTAACTCAGTAATAGCTTCCTTTGGTTAATTATTAGTGATACACACATATCAGGATATGGATCACTCTTATGTAGTGTTTAAAATAAATCCTGAATCCTTGGGTGTTATTAGTTATAAGAAGCTTGGAAAGATTAGGAGAAAGAGCATCAAATGCAAGAGGGGATTTCTTTAAATTTGTCATGATATAAATATGTCTCTAGGATAGCAGTAATTCTCCTGGAATTTCAGTTACTGAAACACAACTAAGTCAATTTCAAAACTGATTTTCCAATTTTCTTTTTTTTTCTGGCTTGATTACTAATCAGTATAATTTTTTAAAAGTTTTGAATAAAATTAAGACAACCCTTTTAATGCTGTTATATGTTTCTTAAAATTATTTTTACATGAGAGCATTAATACCCTTTTTAAAAATTTAATTTCTTATTTTTTCTCTGTGTAAGGACACTGGCATTGAAATGTGAACGTTGTTTGGAATTTGCTTGTTTCAGTAAAAAACAAGGAATGATGCCAAGTCATTTTGTGGTTCATCTTAAACTGCTGTACATATATTTATTCATTAGAGGTGGCTAGAAATGTCTTACTTGTTTTTTTTCAGTGTATCATTAGATATAAAGTCTTCGTATTACTAGAGACATGAGTATTTCTCCAAAATATAAGTCATTCTCACAGATGGGGAACAGTTACAATATTTCACATTCTCTTTGTTGCCTTACTACTATTGCTGGTGTATTTGTTTTGATTTTATTTTGATATAGAGTCCTGTTACAAGTGCAAGCTTTAATTACATTTCAATTTTATACGATTAGATCTCAGAACGAGAGAAAATTCCATATTTATTTACCAAATTTTAGAATTACCCTGTATTTAAATTTGAAAATTGTACAGAGGTCAATTTATTGATTTGCAAATCAAAATTTTCCTAAAACCCATTTATCTAAGTCTTAGTTATTCTAGAAGTCACTAAATAAATCCTACAGGACATTGTGATTGGGTTAGCAATTACTGTTATCGCTTAACTATTTTGATGAATTATAGGAATGCAACGACCTATGATGTTTCAAAACAGCCAAGCTTGTAAGAAAATTTGCTGAGAATTATTAAAAGATTGTTTTCTATATTTAGTAGTCTGATAGAAGTTTCTATTTCAAATAGGGAAAAGAACAACCCTTGAAGAAAAATAAATAATAAAAGTGCTGCATTCCAATTTACATATAGATTACATTACTCTCTCAACTTACAGAAGCAGTTATTCTATTTATTTTATTTTAGGGTCTCCTTTTGTGTTGTAGTTATATTTGAACCTCTCTTTACATAGAAAAAATAAATAAATCAGAGGTTTACTTAACAGCCAAAGTTGGGGACATGTGAGCTTTTCTATTATACCACCTCAGTGACTTGAGGCAGGCACAGCTACACAAAATAGTTCTTTGCTGACAGATAGTGACCAGTGTTTCAGTACTGTCAACGAAAGTGAAAACACAGATGTTTAAAAACACTGAGCTGATATGGCATCTCTGCCCACTTCTATTGTTACTTAAAAAAGGAACTTTATCCTTTTGAAAAAATCACCACAATTAAGTCAACTTAACACAAGAAGCAAACAACAACTAGTACTTCGGGTTGACTTGCAATAGTCTCCGTTAGCAGAGCTGTCCTCCCTCTTAATAAAGATGTACAGAATTATTTTGTTAACCAAATATATAATTTTTTTCTTCATAAATGTAAAACACACATTTGTTTTGCAGATCTATGATGGCAAAGACAACACTGCTCACCTGCTGGGTGCATATACTGGGGCATCATTAAGAGGCCTGACGCTAAGTAGTACTTCAAATCATTTGTGGTTGGAATTTAATTCAGACATGGAGGGCACTGATGAAGGTTTTCAGCTTGTGTATACCAGTAAGTATGTCAGAAAACAGTAATAATAGGTTAATTATTTTAAAGGAATGAAAATTCTTTGTTCATTAAATGAAAATACACTCAAAAGACAAATACTGATTAAATCAACAGCAAATAACTCATCACTCATCAAAATTATAGCTTCATAATTGTACCTCAAAAAAACCCAAAATATGTAGCATGATGAAAACTTGCTTTGATTGTACTTTGTGTAACTTGATACTTAAAACACTTTTTTCTGGAGGGTTATTTTGAAGGTTTTTTTCACTCTTGGAAAGGATAAGAAAAAATAAGATAACTTTCAGTTAATTTTATTAGCACATAAAAATTTCTAAGCATGTGAGTAGTTTTAAATGTATAACAAAAACCCATTGTTTCATAAAGTTAATTCATTAGTAAAAGACTTTTTCCATCTTAAGTCTCATGTAACTTTACATTAGATTGGCAATTTCTGAGTTTGGAATATTGTTTAGAATAATCCAATTTAGAAGCAAAATTATAAAGAAAGATTATAAAGAAAGATTCCTAACAAAGATTTCTTACCTATATCTAGACTGACAAAATTAAGATTAGAAGAAGAAAAATCTTTTCAGATCTCTGACTTAGAGGGTATATAGGAAACAGCGATATACATCTATTTTATCAAGTGTCAACTTCTGAAAATGCTTCTTACATGTGTCTATTGTCAGAGAGTGTACATGACTTCTTTAGGGTATAAGTATTTCAGTGTTGCTAAATTATTATATAAAACTGAACTTTTAGCAAGCAGAACAGTCTTACAATATAATACTGCAATGCAGCTGTCAGCCTTTTTTTCCCCTTGTTCTTAATTCTTTTTCACATGTTCATAAAAAGTTCTTATGTTTCAAAAACTCTCCATCATGTTTTTAAAACTAATTCGAATAAAACTAATATAAGTCTAGCAGAATAAAAGGAAAATATTTCAAGATTCTACAAAAGCATGTAATTATTTTTCAGGTGAAAGTTGCATAATTATGCCACGTAATAGCCTGTGATAGCATAGGACTGTACCATATAATTAAAGATAGGCCTTCCAGTGCTGTGTTACTATGTAAGCATCAAGGTATTTCATTTTTCCTATTTATATAGGTACGTCTAAGCTGAGTACTTGAACCTTATCATTAACATCTCCTGCCTTTTGAGACAGGCATTCTTGTAGATTATACTTTCCTAGCCTGAATAGTTATTAGCCTGAACAGTGCTGAATCTTTTGTAGCTATTTGTAGAACTGGAAGACAAAAAGTAAAAAAAAAACCCTCATGGGTCAAAATAAAGACAGGGAGGAAAGTGAAAAAGAAAAACAAAGTAATGCAAAGGCAGTCACTCATCACCTCCCACAAGCGGACCCATACCCAGCTAGTCTGAGCAATGTTCCCCTTGGAAAGACTATAACCCAGTTTTATTGCTCAGCATTACATGATATAACATGGAGTATCTGTTGGGATCAGCTGTCCCAGCTGTGGCCCTTTCCAGCCTCTTGCCCAACTGCAGCCTACTTGCTATGGGAGCCAGGTAAGAAACAGAGGACTTGATGCTGTGCAAGTACTGCTCAACAATAGCAGAAACAATGATGTATTATACACACCAGTTTAGTCAATCTGAAACACAGTACTGTAAGGTAATTAACTCCATTCCAGACAGATTCAACATACTCCATCTCCTTTACACTATCCCTACATACTTATATGGATGGATAAGATCTCTCTTGAGCTGCCTTCTCTTCAGACTGAACAGTCCTAACTCTCTCAGCCTTTAGCCACGGAAGATATGCCTCCTGAGCTGAAGGAAGAACTGGGAAGATGCATCATTTGACCTATTTTCTTTTCCTTATGTGAGCAAACAGCCTTATCCAACCTGAGGCATATTTTCTATAAAATAAAATAATGATTTTTTTTTCGTTCAGTCAATAGTAGTGATTCAGTACCTGAAGAGAGATTGTGAAAGACTACCAACTGTTGACCGGATGGACAAATACTGTGTAAATGACTTAACTGAACAATGCAAATGCGAAAAAATTTTCATTTGCTCCCATGTCATCTACATATAGGAATATCAGTCTGACACAAAGTGTCTTTTTTGCCTAAAAACAGTTTGTGCTTCACGATACATTTTCTTTTGAACAAAGTGAGTTTTTGATATACTTCTCAGTTAATAACAGACAACCTTATTTGGAATAGAAAATCTTTCTCCCAAATTACAGTTTATGTTTCCACAAATGTTAATATGCTTCCCTGTTTCTGTATAATGCATAAGTATTATTTTTTTCTTTTCCACATCTCTTAATTCTCAAAAATGTTCAAAATTTTTGGCTTGAATTCTCTATATCACCATTTTCATTGCTCCCTGCATGTGGTTTTTAAATTTACAAACTACTGAACACAGGATTAGAGTAGGAATTGATTAATATAACAGTATTTGGTGCCATAGGTGCTGTTGAGCTTTTGATGTTACTGTGCAATTTTGAATATCTATTCACAAACTAGACTGTCATCAAAGTAAATGGACAGTCACATTAACTGCCATTCTATGATTTATCATATCATTTTGGAACTGATGGATAATGATAATGAATTTCCTTTTCAGTCTTTAATTGGTCTCTTAGGAAAAAAGATGTTGCAATACAGTTTGGTTTGTATGCTCTAAGAAAGGGGTATAGACTCTTATCTTATGTAGACTGTTTAAAAACAGAGAAGAAACCTTAAATATGTTGTAACATGAAGTCTGACAGTGTTTGTTTTCCATTGGAAAACAGAAAATCTTAATTTCATGAATGTATTTATCTGCTTGATTTTGTAACTACAATCTTTTATTCCTACCACAGGTTTTGAGCTTTCACATTGTGAGGATCCTGGCGTGCCACAGTTTGGATATAAAATCAGTGATCAAGGCCATTTTGCTGGAAGCACTATAATTTATGGATGCAATCCAGGTTACACACTCCATGGAAGCAGCCTTCTAAAGTGTATGACTGGGGAAAGAAGAGCATGGGACTATCCTCTGCCATCATGTATAGGTATTAGACTCTTTAGTTGTTTTTTATTTAATTAAACTATTATCTGAATATAAGAAATAAAAAAATATTAAGGATTGCTAGTTTGGTGTGAAATCTGATCTCTGTGTATACTGATCTATTTGCATATACATTCACAAATCTGTCTGCATAAATCTCATCTAAGTATATATGACTGGTGTGGCCTTTGTTAGGTTTTGAAAATATAGTAATTATTAAACATTCATGAATACTGAAATTCCTAGTACCTGAAAATCTAATTATAGTCAGCAAATAGTCAAGATAAAAAGACAGCTTAATTGAAAAGCTAGGACCATATATGTTTTATGAGGGGTTGTAAAACTACTATTTTTTTTCTAATTGTATCTAAATAGCATTAAGCAAGAAAACTTTTCATATATTTAGATACAAATACTATAAAATAACTAAAAATAAAAATTTAAATATAAAAAGAGATACAGAGTTCTGTTGTATTTTGGTTTCCATTATGTGACTGTGATGAATAACACATTATTATACACTTTATTTCAGTATTAAAATAACTTTATACGTTGTGGAAGTACTTACAGGCTCAATTTCTTCCATAGAAGAACAAAAAGAAGACAAGACAAATATTCTAGTAGTTTTCTTTCTTTGTCTTCTCCTTTTAGAGGAAATTGGGATTGACTGAGTGGAGGAACCAAGGGATTTAAATGGACTTTGTGCCTAGATTTAAGTTTGACAGAGAACAGTGTATATTGACATATCTTTGTCAAACCCATTTACGAAAAATATGCAACAAATAAGAACTGAACAATTCTCTTAGAGTAATAATTAGGGAATAAATGCTTAAATCCCAAATTTGTGATAAGCTTTAACTAGTTTCTACGTCATTTAGTATATACGAAACCAAAGAATTAGGGGCAAAGCACGTTATCCAAATGTGTAAGTAGCAAGTAGGGGTACAAAGAACATCAGATTAAAGTTGAAACAAAAAGAGCAAACAAAATGTGAAGGTGCCTAAAAGTTGAAGTTAAAAATTTGAACAAGAAGTTACATTTTCAGTTCCACTATAAACATTAAATATCATAGAATGTATCACTGTAACAACACTCA
>NW_010160264.1:1535-2382 GCF_000695765.1 Mesitornis unicolor | reverse complement strand
CTTTGGTGACCAGGCCAAGAGACCACGGAGCGCCTGGGTCCCGCGTGCACTGGTGGGACGGGTGAGTCCTGAGGCCGCTGTGCCCGTCCCCAGCTCTGCGGCCTCTCGGGTCCCGTATCCTACTCCCTTCCCTTGCTCTGCGCTCCCCTTTTGTTTCTCCTCTTGGCTCACGCAAACCCCTTCCCTGTAGAACACCAAGTTCTCGTTTGTGTCGGCAGCTGCAGGGGAAGCAGGGGAGCCAAGCACCGCACGCAGCCTCGGCCCCCGCGCCCCGGCTACGCCAACACCTCCCAGCCCGGCTCCACTCCATTGCCCACCGGTGCCCACCCTGCACACCTCCCTGTGGGCAGTGGGGAGAAGGGGCACGGCCAGGCCCTCCATGGCTCCACCAAACACCACCGCCACCGCAAGCTGCGGCGTGGAGCTGACGGCGCAGGGAAAGGTCCCACTGCAGCCCAGCAGCGAGGGGCAGAGCGAGGCAGCGACCTCAACACGGGGCTCATCTCCCGCAAGCAGAGGAAGAGGAAGCTGGAGATGGGAGAGCCCTCCTCTAGGGCGCTGTCCTCGCGCAGGTGAGGACTGGGGTCACCAGAGCCCTGCGTGTGCCAGCACTGCCCAGAGTTGGGCTGTGGGTTGGGTGGTGTCACCCCAGGGGTCCCTTGGCCCCATTTTTCCTGGGGGAGCTCAAACTGTGGAGCTGACCACGCTGCCCTCCCCAGCTTCAGGGTGGCCGAGGTGGAGCCTTTAAAGTTAAAGGTGCGCCGCACCACGGAGCCTGGTGCTGGAGCGAGCGGGCACCGCAAGCGCAAGTGGCCAGAGAGCACGGGCAGCTCCCGCCCGGAAGAAG
>NW_010160264.1:0-1496 GCF_000695765.1 Mesitornis unicolor | reverse complement strand
GCAAGCGCAAGTGGCCGGAGAGCACGGGCAGCTCCAGCCTGGAGCAGCCAACCCTCAATGGCATCGGCACCGCAGACACCACCGCAGGGATGGCCGTGTGTCCCCATCCTGCCCAGAGCCTGCTCCTCCGCTCCCTGTGCCTTGTCCCTGCTGGGCAGGGGACGCTGCCTCTGCACAGCTCCATGGCTGCAGCCCCTGGGCCGTGCCGCACTCGCTGTCCCCCTCCCGTCCCCTTGTGCCATCCCCGGGATGCTCAAGCCTGGGCCCTGTCGCATCCCCCCATCCTTCTGCCCTGCTTCCCCCTGGGCCGGTCGCAGTGGCACCGTTTCCCCCCTTTTCT
The DNA here is from genome assembly GCF_000695765.1 of Mesitornis unicolor. NCBI lineage: Eukaryota > Metazoa > Chordata > Aves > Mesitornithiformes > Mesitornithidae > Mesitornis > Mesitornis unicolor. The sequence goes on along the minus strand of NW_010160264.1, from coordinate 1,156 downwards.
GCCGGGCAGGACCCGGGTTCCCCCCTCGACTCCGCGCTGGCCGTGGGAGGCAGCGATGGGGTCCCCGCGGGGCCGGGGCGCTGCCACCGCGATCGTGGGCGATAAGACTGAGCGGTTCTTGAGTTGACGATGGAGCTGACGGACCAGCTGTGGCAGGGATGAGGCTGCGCCGGGGCAGCGCCCAGGTTCACCCAGCACACAGAGTGGAGACAAGAAGACACCCATGAATTCCTCGTTACACCATGGGGGCCATGCAGGAGCCCGGCGTGAACGGCCTCGCCAGCTTCGTGAGGCCTCTGCTGTCCCTGGTCCCTTGTGCCTCGGGGGACGTAGGTGCTGCTGCGACTCCTGGCCCCGAGGAGGGGCTGCCTGCCAAGCAGGTAGGTACAGGCTGAGGGGGAACCCTTCCTCATGCTCCACACCCCCACACCTCACGGCCCCTCTCCGCACAGACAGCGCCCATGACCTGGGCAGCTCAGGAGATGGGATCCCTGTGCACGAGACGGTGTCGCCTCCCCGCAGAGCAGCGCTTGAGCTTCCTCACCCGCACCCTGCGGTGCCTGGGCTGTACGCCCCCAATTGCCAAGTGGTGACGGGGACTAACGCTTGAGAGTCAACAGGACAGCAACCGTTCAGCTGAAGCAATAGATCCTGGCTCACGGTGTAAAGGGAGGAGCGCTACAGACGGTTCCTGGTAAGGCCAAGGATGTCCTGCCTGAAGCGCCTTACGGCTCCTGATAACAACAAGAACACTGCGGCAAACTGGGGAACCCGGCTGTGGTGTGGAGAAACACCAAGGGTCCAGGGAGCACGCGCAGAACAGAGGTGCAGAGCTCAGCAGGGAAAAGGACTCCCCAAGCCCCCGGCCCACGAGCACCAGAGGCACTGCGCAGCTGGACCGGACTGCTGGGAAAAAGACGGCCTCGGGGAACGGCTGTGACGGTGCAGAGGCGTTTTGGCAGTCACGGATGTGCCACTTTCCCGTCTGCAAGTTAAAGACAAGCCGCTGCAGGAGGCGCACGCGAATTCGGAGGAAAAGGTTCCCCCGTGTGCCCGCGCTGAATAAACAAAGCTCTTTTACGACCTCACAGGGTGCGGAGTCTGCTTCTGGAGGGGGGTCAGCGAGGGGGGCGCCCCGGGGATCCCTGGGCTTAGG
>NW_010160263.1:2858-4331 GCF_000695765.1 Mesitornis unicolor | reverse complement strand
CTTTTTTTTGAATCCTCCCCTGGGAGGGTAGAGGACAAAAGAGAGAAAATCCTGCTCCCTGGGCTTGCCCTCTCCTTAAAAGGAGACAGGATAAATTGGCATCCAACGTGGGGCACTAGTTTGAAAATTAATTTTTATTATTATTTCCCCAATGAGACAAGTTGGAAGTTAATACTAAAATGGCTCTCGTAACTGCTTCTGTGAGGCCTGTTACAGAATGCTTTTGTGACCTCTGTTAATGTTGTTCTGATGTCTGTCATGCTGACTTGTCCTGTCTCCATGTTATATTGCCATGTATTTTGGACTGTGATGGATGCGGGTTTGAGTTGGGTTAAGGCTTTACCTGAGTACCTTGGCCACTACCTCATGAACATGCTTATGATAAACGATTCTGTTCCTTTGGCCAGCAAGCTTGAGACACAGGGGTTCAGAGAAATGATGAACGGCTATTATGCTTATGTTTGGTGGTTCTTCACTGTAATTCAAATTGCGCTAATTGTAAGACTGTGGCATGCTGAGGTCATTTTGTGTGAGGATAATATCATCTTAAAAGCCGCCCTGGTGGCTGTCCCGGCCCTGGCACCAACTCCGGTCCCGTCCCCAGCCATGGTTCTGGTCAGAGCTCTGGCCCGGCTTGGACTCTGGCCCTGACGCCGGGTCCAGCCACGGCACCTGGCCATGACCCCGGTGCCCACCCTTGCTCTGGTGGTTGCTGCCCCCGCCCCCGTTTTGGTGCCAGTGGGAGCGGCGGCTGCCAACGGGGACACAGGCAATGTGGTCCAGTTGGCCCCAGTCAGCACCCACTGGAAGTGCTCCAAGAAAATGGACCTCCCGGTGACGGACAAGAATTTAGACACAGAAGCAGGAAGGACGGACCATCTCAAGGGGGATCACAGCCAGAGGGCAAAATGCTCTCCTTGAAAGAACTACAAATTTTACGAAAAGACTATGCCCAGGGGGATGGCGAATCACTGATGACATGGCTGTTGTGGTGTTGGGACACTGAGGCAGATACAATAGATCTGGATGGGGGACAGACTAAGCAATTGAGAGCATTAGCCAAGCAGCAGGGCATTGATAGATTTATTTGGAATTACGTCTGCAATCGAAATCTGTGGGAACATCTCATAACAGCTCTAAAGAGAAGATATCCTCTTAAAGAGGATACAGAATGTAGTTTTACTAAATGGAACGCTATAGAACAGGGTGTCAGATATTTGAGAGAGCTGGCACTCCGACAGGTAATCTATGATGAGCAGATCCTGATCAAGTACCATGCCAAGGTTCTCTGTTAAAGAAGTTTATACAGAGTGCGCCTCCTAAGTGTTCCAACATTTTGGCAGGAAGGCTTTTTGGGTCAGAAGATGAAACACCGACAACTGTGGGTGAGTTTGCCACTCAGCTCAGGCAATTTGAAGACACTGTTGTTCACAACATACACTTCCACATTGCAGCCATGGAAAAGACACTAGA
>NW_010160263.1:1875-2684 GCF_000695765.1 Mesitornis unicolor | reverse complement strand
ACCCCCTGATCGACTATGGCAAGATTATGGATAGGTGGCACAACAAACCCACTGCTGTTTTGCACGCCAGAGTACAGAAGCTGAAAAGTAACGCTGCCAGAGAGAACCAACCTAGGAGAATGGCTGCTTCCAGGATCATTAGAGGGGCCCTGCCTCCAGCCAGGTGGAGGAAAGGGATAATCGAGTTTACGGGAGAGTGTGGATTCAATGCCCTGGCACATCAAAACCTGAGAAGTATAGAGCCCTGGTGAACACTGGTGCACAATGCACTCTAATCCACCATATCATAGAGAAACAGAGCCCATTACCATCTCGGGAGTGACGGGAGGGTCTCAAAGGTTGACTATGTTGGATGCTGAAGTGAGCCTAACTGGGAATGACTAGGGGATACAGTGTATTGGGACTGGCCCAGATGCTCCGTGCATTCTGGGCATAGACTTTCTACGGAAAGGGTACTTCGAAGACCCAAAAGGGTACAAGTGGGCCTTTGGGATAGCAGCTGTGGAGATTGAGGGCATTGACCAGCTGTCTGCTTTGCCTGGCCTTTCAGATGACCCTTACATAGTGGGCCTGATGAGGATGGAGGAACAGCAAGTACCAACTGCTTTTTTTACAGTATATGGCCAGCAATACAGGACCAACAGGGACACCCTGGTCTCTATCTATAAGCTGGTTCGCCAACTAGAGAGCGAGGGAGCGGCTGAGGGAACTGGAGTTGTTTAGCCTGGAGAAGAGAAGACTGAGGGGAGACCTCATCACCACCTACAACTACCTCAAGGGAGGTTGTAGAGAGGTGGGTGCTGGTCTCT
>NW_010160263.1:0-1747 GCF_000695765.1 Mesitornis unicolor | reverse complement strand
TGGAGTCACCATCCCTGGATGTATTTAAAGAGCGGGTAGACGAGGTACTTAGGGATATGGTTTAGTGGGTAGACAGGAATGGTTGAACATGATGATCTCAGAGGTCTTTTCTAACCGAGCGATTCTGTGATTCTGTGAGTGATCAGCAAGACTCACTCAGCCTTCAACAGTCCTATATGGCCAGTACGGAAGCCTGATGGAGAATGGAGATTAACAGTGGACTATCGTGGCCTGAATGAAGTGACATCACCTATGAGTGCTGCTGTGCCAGATATGCTGGAACTACAATATGAGCTAGAGTCCAAGACAGCTAAATGGTATGCCATGAACAATATTGCTAATGCGTTTTTCTCCATTCCTTTAGCAACAGAATGCAGGCTCCAATTTGCCTTCACCTGGAGGGGTATCCAATATACCTGGAACCGACTGCCCCAGGGGTGGAAGCATAGTCCGACTATCTGCCATGGACTGATCCAGACTCCACTGGAAAGGGGTGGCACTCCGGACCATCTACAGTACATTGATGACATCATTGTATGGGGTAACACAGAAGAGGAAGTTTTTGAGAAGGGTAAGAAAGTAATTGACATCCTGTTGGGAGCTAGATTAGCCATAAAAAGAAGCAAAGTAAAGGGCCCTGCCAGAGAGATCCAGTTCTTGGAGATTAAATGGCAAGATGGGCATCACCACCCTCTAGAGGTGGTTAACAAGATAGCAGCCATGTCCCCACCTACTAATAAGAAAGAAACACAAGCCTTCTTGGATGTGTTGGTGTTTTGGAGGATGCATGTTCCTGGGTACAGTCAGATTGTGAGACCCCTCCATGAAGTGACCTGAAAGGAAAATTGTTTTAAATGGGGCCCCGAACAACAACAGGCCTTTGAGCAAATAAAACGAGAGATAGTCCATGCAGTAGCCCTGGGACAGTCCAATCAGGACAAGAGATCAAGAATGTGCTCTATACTGCAGCAGGAGATTGTGGTCTTACTTGGAGCCTCTGGCAAAAAGCACCGGGAGAGACTTGAGGCCGTCCCTTAGGATTTTGGAGTCGAGGATATAAGGGCTCTGAGGCCAACTACACTCCAACTGAAAAGGAAATACTGGCTGCCTATGAGGGAGTCCAAGCTGCTTCAGAAGTAATTGGTACTGAGGAACAGCTCCTCCTGGCACCCCGACTGCCAGTCCTGGGCTGGATGTTTAAAGAGAGAGTTACATATACACACCATGCCACCGATGCCACCTGGAGTAAATGGGCTGCCCTAACAACCCAACAAGCTCGAATAGGGAGCCCCAATCAGCCAGGCATATTGAAAGTGATCACAAATTGGCCAGAGAGTACAGACTTTGAAATGCCACCAGATGAGTTGGTTACCCAGGCTGAGGAAGCCCCTCCATGTAATGACCTCTCAGATAATGAAAAAAATTATACTCTTTTTACTGTTGGATCCTGCCACCTTGGAGGAAGTCAGCGGAGGTGGAAGGCCGCTGTCTGGAGCCCAACATGACAAGTTGCTGAGGCAGCTGAGGGAGAAGCTGAATCGAGCCAGTTTGCAGAGGTAAAAGCCATCCAGCTGGCCCTGGACATTGCTAAAAGGGAGAAATGGCCAGCACTTTACCTCTATACAGATTCATGGATGGTCGCAAATGCCCTATGGGGGTGGTTAAAAGGATGGAAACAGGAAAACTGGCAGCACCAAGGGAAACCTATTTGGGCTACAGCCCTATGGCAAGACATTGCTGTCCAACT
>NW_010160262.1:0-474 GCF_000695765.1 Mesitornis unicolor | reverse complement strand
AGCAATCAAAGCTATACTCAGCTCACAAACATTAGTTGCTGGCTGTGTATCAACAAAAATGAGACAAGGGAGAGGTAAGCCTCAGAAATCAAATACGCTACATGAGATGGCCACCATCTGAAGAAGAAAGAGAGAGCTGTTCCCAGCAAACTCCCCAATTTATAGTGGGTGTGACATTAATGGCATAGCATACATTTTGCTGGTCAGCTTGGATCACAGCCAGGTCATCTGCCCTGGGTCATTTGTCCCAGAAAGCCCCGGGCTTTCACTTCCTCTCCCCATCCTCTTGTGCAGAGAGAAGTGGGGAGAGGAGGAACCAAACCAAACCAAAGCAAAAAATAAACTATGAAGACAGGTGCTGGTGAAAGACTGAAAAACAGACCTTGAGTTAGCATAAACACTTCTGGCAAGAACCAAAACAAAGTCTCACAAGCTACTATGATGAAAATAACTCTATCCCAGCTAAAGCTATAA
>NW_010160261.1:0-1491 GCF_000695765.1 Mesitornis unicolor | reverse complement strand
CTGAAGGGCCGCGGTTCACAGAAGGACTTCAGTTAAATCCCCCAGGGCAGTGAGTGGTTGGGGAACGACGGCACCATTTCTCCTCATCACCCGCACTTCTGCAGGACAACAGCACCGCGGAGGACTACACATCTGCCTCCGGTTCTGACTGACCGACCGGGGAAAACACTGCGTGTCGGGAAATGCAGTGCTGAGACTCACGGGGTAGAGACTCCTAATATCGTGGGCACGGGGCTGATCTATGAACTGATGAATACCACTCAGGACAGAAATGATGAAGTTAGAGCAGATGCAGCCAGACTTGCGCAACACCAAATTCAACAATGTCTCCTCTATAAACATGCTCTGTGTGTTTCAGGAGCTCTTTTCAATATCAGGTACCAGTTTTGGCGACTCAAATGAGACTTTGAGACCAGACTGCGATTGACTCCTGCTACCACTGGACTCCAGCACGCACTGGAGGATTTTTTCCCAGCGACTCCTCCTTGCAATTCCACACTGGGTGGTGAGTGACCGATTGATGCCGCGATAGAGACATTGTCACTTGGGTACACCCTGGGTCAAAATCCGATACATTTAAGGTAACTGGTACCTCTCCTGTGGCACTGTGGTGATGACCGGAGCAGGCAGGTTCTGGTTTGGGATATTTGCATTTGTGGCATTATTGGATATAAGAATAATATTGTGCTGTAAGACATTGAAAAAGAGTTACAAATGGGAAGCGACTCTTCTTCTGTGGAAGAAGGAACACCTAAGGCTTCCCCGCTGGGCTGCATCTTAGAAGATTGGAATAACTTTGGAGGAGATCCAATGACTAGGGGTGAAATGAAAACATAGTGTAATCAGTGGTGGCCACATTATAAACTGGATAGAAGAAAACCTATTAAATACTGTATTGCAATTCATGTTGTTTTGTTGCTCACTTGGGAAATGGGATGAAGTTCCGTATGCTGGCGTTTTTATGACTTTGTGCAGAGGTCCGAATCTGTGGGGAAAATGGCAGTTATTGCCGTGTATAGGGAATAATTGGGCACATGACCACCATAAAGAGGATGGTGGAAAATGAGTACAAAAGCGTTGAGAGCGAGCTTTAGCTGCAGCGACTGTGAGTGATTGAAGTTGTGCGCCTACAGAGCTGCTCTCTGCACTCCTCCCTCTGTGTTACTTCTTGTGCTTGTGCTCAGTCCCAGCAGCAAGTGTGTGTGTGTGTGTGTGTGTGTGTGAGAAATGTTCCTTCCCCTCCTCCAGCATTACTGAGAGAGTTGCTCTATCCAGACAGAAAGAGAAGCTAATTGAAAAGAATGTAATAGCGATGAGGAGGATGAGCTGAGGAACCCCAAAGGAATGCCTCTGGCCCCGTAGCAAGCAGAGCACAGGGCTATGGGGGCAGTACTACAAGCACCCTTGAGGCAGGCTGTGGGAGCGGTCGGAGACCTGGCATGGGTTAAAGTTCCTTTGGCTCCCCCGCCTGCTGACGCAAAGTGAGGGTGG
>NW_010160260.1:0-22972 GCF_000695765.1 Mesitornis unicolor | reverse complement strand
CCGTCGGGCAGAGGAGCGTCCAAGTGCTGAAGTTTTCCTTTCTTGCTGGGTAAACCAAAGCTCAGCTGCAGTTTGAGGACCACAATTTTTTGGGGCAGTCCATTAGATTGTATTAGAACTTTTTCTGTACGAAAACAGATGAGCGTAATTCAGTTCTGCAAGGTGAAAGCCTGTGATATTGACTCACTTCTTGCTGTATTGAAAGCACTTTCAGTGTATAGAAACAGTAACAAGAGAGAACTGAATCAAGTGATTATAGTGAACAGCAGAGTGGAGACAGCATAGATCGTCCTGGTACCCTTTTAGGTTCATGCCTGTCAGTTCTCTGTACAGGCTTTGAACTAAAATAGTAATGATCATGGCTGAGCAAAGATGAGTGTAACTGAAGCAGATTCTCTGAACAGTGTTAATAACTTAAGGTGGTTGTAGTGGAAATAAGGTGGAAGCAGAGATGATGTGGAAATAAACTTGCCTAAGCTCTGCAAGGTGTCTAAATGTTTACTTAGTTTCCTGTACGTGGAAGTAAAGTATATAAAGAAGCACAACTTACTGTTAAAAAATTTTGGCAAATACATTGTCCCATTCCTTTTGACCTGCCATCTGTGGGTTTTCCTGTAGATACTGTTGTAAAATGAGATGAATAATTTATCTGTCTTGTGGGGCATACAATTCTTTGTCTCATTTGGGTTGGCTCCTAGAATTTGGAATTTCTCTTTATAGCAAATTTATTGTAACCAATTACTAAAAATGCCTTTTTAATATTTTCATTGCAGGTGAATAAGCTTGGTATTGTTGCTGTGAGTAAGTATGTGCAAATTGTTCATTCCTGTTTTGGTGTTTTGTATTTTTTTCCAACACATCTGACATCTACAGATGATTTTCAACTCTAAGATGGAAAATTAATTATTAGTACTAATATTTATGCCAAAATATGTTGAAAGGAGTCTCAGAAATACCAGATATCAACTTTGGAATGAGATTGCTCTTGCAGCTGTACCTTAGTTCTCTTAAGGATATACCCTATTCTTGTCATCCTCTTCTTCCAAGAACACTTGTAGGACTTAAGAAGTGAGCAGTGAATAAAGCTGTAAATCCTAGATACCTTTTGTTTTTGTGGTTACTGGGAGGTTGCGTTGTAGGAGGAAATTAATTACAGGAACAGAAGAGGTGTGGATGGCACTAGAAATCTTCAGGGAGTGTTAAAAATTGGCTGGACTGCTGGCTGTGAAGGATGTGAGTTGATGGCTTGACATCTGGTTGACAGTTGATAACAAAGCATTGCACCCTAGGTGTCAATAGCAGGGCCCATATTGTTCGGCACCTTCACCAACAGCCTGGACGGTGGATGAGGCAGCATGCACTCAGTGAACGTTTGCAGATGATACTATGCTGGGAGGAGCAGCTGACGCTCAGAATGGCAGAGCTTCAGTCCAGGAAGGTGTTACAAAACACTGGGCCTGGGCCAACAGAAACCTCGCCAAGTGCAGAATCCTGTACCTGGGACAGAACAAGCTGGGAGCTGCATGGTGCCCTGCTGAAAAGGTGCTGGAGCTGTGCTGGTGCCAGGTTGAATGTGGACCAACAATGCAGTGACTGTGAATGTCATGTACTGAGCTATGCTAGGAACGTGGCCTGCAGATTAGGGAAGGCTGTTACTCTCCTGAACTTTGTGCTGGTGAGGCCATACCTGGACTTTGATACCCAGTTAGTGTGGTTCTCCCCTTTCCATCTCTCCCCCCTCTCTTTCAGGAGAGGTGCTGATGAACTGAAGAATGTCAGAGGCCTACAGCACACAGTAGAAGAGACATTGAAGTAACAGGATTTATTTAGTCCTATGAAGGGAAAAATATGGGGTGACCTGGAGGCAGTCTGTTACCTGAAGGGCAGTTATGAACATGGCAGAGCTGAATTGGTGATGGTAGTGGTAGACAGTGTAGCAAGGGGCACCAGCCACAGACTGTGGCTTGAGAAGGTCACAGTGGAGGTTAGGAAAAATGTCCCTGACTAAAAGGGAACTGTAGTACAGTGTAAAGGTTGAGCGATCTCCTTCCCCAGAAGTTTCCAAGACTCAGTGAGACCTAGCTGCAGCTAACTTGATCTAGTACTGGTGATAATCTAGCTTTGGGAGAAGGTTAGGGTAGAACTAGATTTCCAAAGGTCCCTTCGAACCAATGTTCAGACGATTCAGTGAGATGCAAGCTGTCTTGAAAGGTAGCATTGTTACACAGTTCTGTCTGCCACACGGATCTCATAAAGCAAAAGATTTTTCATTAACAGAGCACCTCTAAACTTGAGAATAAATAACTCGCACAACTAGGACTAGATTTAGAAGATCAGCAGTGAATTGTTAAAGTTGTAAACGTAATTTCTTTATCACCTTACGAAACTGTAAAAACGTATATTCTGTGAAATCCTTTTCAGTGGGCTGCATCTTCTAATAGACATAATCATTTAAGTTTTTCAAGAAATTGAGATGTTTATATACAAAATTGTGATTAAAAAATAAATGATGGGCCTCTTGTGCTATTGTTTGTTATATGATTGGTGCTCTGGACTGGAGCATGCCTAAAGCTGTCCTGGCCTAAGCAAACTTGTATACAGCTCCTGTAGAGTACCAGGTATCTGTAACCTGATTGTAGGCCTAAGTCACTTTAGAGGTGCTATGGGAATATGTCTAACACATTCAAACACATGAAACCTCTCATAAAATGCAACCTTTTAATTTTCTTAGTTTAGTTGTTCCCATTGAAGCTGTGCTGTACAATTGTTAAGCATGATGATTTGCATTTTTGTATATACTTATATTGAGAGTATTTTTCTCTAGAGTATTTTTTGAAGTTTTCTACCATGTGGAAGCACACCTACAGTTTCTCAGTGTGGTCTGGAGCTTTGACTCTTACCATTTGAGCTAGTAAAGTAGCAAATCACAGTAGTTGATAGTCTTTCTGAACCAGTCACAAGGTGGGGAGTGAGATATATTCTCAGAGCAGTAAATTGCTGGTGCCTTTAGCTTTAATCAGGAAATGGGTACAGGAGTGGGCCAGTAGCTTCCAGGTCTGCAGAATGGCTTAACCTAATAGGCATTGCTAGTGCTGAGGCTTTATCATCTATGTTTCTAGTCTAGCAGACTGCGGGGCTCTGACAGTAAACCGAAGTGTTATGTTGGGATAACTTCTTTATAAGCCCTCATGAAGCTAACACAGTAATAATTGAGTAATTTATTATTAAGTCTTTTTCAGAATAACCATCTTGTGATCTATCAGTGTGATGATAGTTAGGTAGTTACTGGTGTGATGTTCCTTATCTTAATATTTGCATTCATCTGAAATGTGTGCATTTCTCTAAGAAATTCAACAGAGTGTTCAACAGGAGAACTGTCTTGGTCAGTCACTATGCTATATAAATACACTGTAAGGCTTTCTTTTTTGTCATGAACCTGAAACTTGTTGAACTTTTCTTTTGTTTGATTAACAGGTAATGCTTTGCCACAGGACATTACATGTTTGGCAGCAGACCGCATGTTGATATTTGCTTCATACAACAATATTCTCCATGCTTTTGCCAGGAGCAAAGAGGTTTTTATTAGTTTACTTATTCTTTAGTCATACAAAATAGTTGTGTAGTGTTTGTGTTTTCAAGACAGTTAAGTTTCTACAAACACCTTATTTCCGTAGATGTTTAGTACCTTCAATTTTAGGGAAACACAAACTAGAATGAAGAACAAAAAGCTTAAAATAAGAGAATGTAAGAGCAAATTCTGTAATAGCTGACCTGTGTTTTGTATATTAATTAATACATAAATTAATACATTAATAACTAAGTAGTTACTTAAAGATTTAAAAAATATTGTCACATAAATGTATTAAAATTAAATAATTAAAAATATTTAAAGTATTTTTACCAACACTTTTATGTGTATAAGAGAAAATTATGTATCTTCCACTTAAAGGTGTGTGGCCTTCCCATGTATTTTATTTAAACTTCTTGTTGACATATGCTTACTGTCCTCAGATATTACTTTAATGTAATCTATTACCTGAACAGCTCATACTGAAAACATTTTTATTTTGAAATTATAGGTTGTTCATACCTATGAAGGTCACAAGGCAAGGATACACCTTCTGCAGCCTTTTGGTGATCATGTCATCTCTGTGGATGTTGATAATGTTCTTATTGTTTGGAATATACAGTCAGAAGGTGAGAGAGACTTTGTTACCACTTCATTGGATAGCATCATTAAACATTCAGTAATTTTTTTTAAAGTTGGTTGCTTGTTTTTTAATGCTCATGTTCAGAAGTAGTTTATTCTTTAAAAAATTTAAAAAATCCTTAAATGATGGTGCTACTTAAATGATAATCTGAAGTCCTAATCCCATAATAATTTTTCATTAATGAGCCATGCACCACATTCAGAGACCCAGTAAGGTTCCATATACGTGTAAAGAGATATACATATATGGAAATCGCATTTTAGCATTCCATTTTCTGGTAAATAGTGTGGTATAGCAGCTTTGGTACCATCTCTGAAATCTTGTAGTTCCTTGATATTTACCAGTCTGAGTAAGACTGAATTCTTACAAATGATCTTTTGATTGTATCAGCATCTTCTCTTGCCTTTCTGAAGTGCTTTATGAAATCCTGTTTCAGTGCCCTGAATTATTTTCTTTAGAAAGCATTCTCATTGGTGTTGACCAGTGTTATTCCCTGGATGCTGGGTCTTAAAAGAGGCTGCAGATGGGCTTTTAAGATTTGAAGTTGCTATAACAAACAAAAGGCATGCTAATCACATGGTGTTTTGCTCAGGCAGGAGCAGGAATTCTTAGAAAGATATAAATCACAACAGTATTGCCAGCATTGTTGTGCTAGCTAGGCTTATAGGGAAAAAATACACTTTCAAGCCAACAGATGTTATAATATAAACAAGTTTAGCCTGTCCTGTTATGCCTTAGCTAACCTTTAAATGCAAGAAACACCAGTTATGGGATTTGTAGAGTAAACATCAGTTCTGTCTTTTACATTTGCTGAGGGATGGTAAGCCTGCACTAACATTGCTTCTTACTTTTTTGCAGAGGAGTATCTTCAAGTGGATTTTGATAAGGCCACTTTTGCAGTTTCTGCGGTTCTGCATCCCAGCACCTATTTGAATAAGATTCTCCTTGGGAGCGAACAAGGAAGCTTGCAGCTGTGGAATATAAGATCCAAGTAAGGTTCTTGATAACTTGGGTAAAATTCATGCTCCAAGTTTTTCCGTATGCAACAAATAATGCTTTCAAGTACAGTAGGTTTTGAACATGGAATCTTTTAGTGAGTTCTTTGGCTCAAATTTTGTGTTGGTCCATCTCCAAGAACAAAGAATGCTGCTGCTCCCTGAATGCCAATGCCTTTCAAGTTGCGTGTTGTTTACTCTCCCTGCAAAATGTCAGGAATTGTTCAGGATTTTTTTTTTAATTACATTTTAAAAAATTATTTGTTGGAATCACGTAGCTTTCCTGTGAAAGTAATTAAAATAATAATAAATGCATGTTCAGACCTTCTGCCTCCCTTCTTCCAAGTTTAATTTTTTGATGGTTGTGGGTCCAAGGAAGTGCTGGCAAGTAGTGTGAAGGTAATTACTAGCATTTGATCCTTACGGTCAGATAAGAGATGTGTAGACATGTAGTTGTCTCTGAGCATGTGCCAGTAGAACACTGTCAGTGATGGCAGTATTTCATGCCTAAATCAGCTTCTTTTTTTAACATATGAAAGTTACAGCTACAGTGAACTCCCTTGCATGTTAATTTACATACTGCAAAAGGGTGTTAGCTTGCATAGTTCAGTGTTTTATTCTCATAAGTGCTGTATACTTTCAGTGATATCACTGCTAATATTTTCTGTTTAATATTCTAATGTTTTGGACGTGCTGTATATGCTATATCTAGACTGGCTTTTTATGTTAATTTTGAGATTTCTGAAGAGGTATGTTCAGAGCAGAAATGAGTGGGGAGCAACTGGCATAGAAGGGGTCTTCCTATTCATGTTACATAATTATGTCACCGTCAAGATATTAATGTGTAACATTAACTTTTTCAATAAAAATTAAGCATAAGTTTTATTCTTACATGTGATATTAATAATTAAGTCTTTTTTTCCCTTTTAACTGATTTATAAAGATAGAAGGCTGACAAACTTTTCTGTGTAAGTGCATATAAAGTATCCATTTCATTGTGGAAAATCCCTATGGGTTAATTGATTTATGCTTTTTGTTTATTTGTTTTCCAGTAAACTCTTATACTGGTTTCAAGGATGGGACTCAGCTATCACAGCTCTTGAACAGGTTAGTATTTTTAGTATCTTACTTTCTCACGTAACTGGTCAAGAGTAGTGGGCAAAATATGACTGTTTAAAATTACAGCAAAAAAGATTACTTGTATTCTCTCAGGTAATGTTAATAACCCTCCCTTGAGGATTTTAGATATTAAAGAGAGGGAGACTTGAAGGCATACTATCTGCCCTTCCTCTAGTCCTTGTTCTGTTCTGTTTAGCATCTTAGCTGTTTTGTGTTCATCGTGTCTGTAGTCTTTATTCACTGGATTATGTAATGAATTCACAGAAGCAATTTATTTTCAGGGTGCATGTGTATTGCATAACTTCTCTGTACCAGGTAGCTTTTTACTGTCTAAATTTATTTGGCTTTGGAGGTTAATAAAATGTAGATTTTGCTGATTCAGGAAAATATTTTTGTAACTGTATTTGCTATATTTTCATAGTTATAAAAATTAGTTAAAACTTATTGGTAGCGTTTAAAGCATTGATGACAGCTTTGAAAATGGTCTGCAGTTGTCCTGAATAAAACTTGTAAATATGGGAGTGTGTGGCAGGGTGTATAGTCATCTACCAGAACTACTGAATACTTAAAGTGAGTTGTTTTACAAAGTAATTTCAGCTTCTGGAAGTGGAATTATTTAATCCAGTGGAGACTAAATACAAAATCTTCCATCTCTCATTTTTTGTTTAGATTTATCAGATGTTCAGTCGTGCATTAAGGTAGTATAGACTATAGAAGGTCTCATGTGAGATGTCTTACTTGGTTCTTTACTATTTGTCCTGGACTTAAAGATACATTGTCTTGTACATATTTGTATTAGTAGTGTAGCAACAAGCTTTTCCTCTTTCATTTCAGTTGCTGTTCAATTTTTCTTGCAGGCTCCAGCAGTAGATGTTGTTGCAGTTGGTCTTGTTTCTGGTCATATCATTGTACATAATATTAAGTTTGATGAAACTCTGATGAAATTTCAACAAGACTGGGGTCCCATCACAGCAATATCTTTTCGTACAGGTAAATCTTAGCATTTTTAGTGAAAATATCTGTAAAATCCCTAACAATAAGTGGAAGGTAGGGCAATATGTTTTGATAAAGCATTTCAGGAACAAAATTTGGGCTGAGAGTTTGTTTTCAAGGGCTGCAGATAATCTAGAATAGTTGCCAGTAAGTAAGGGCCATCATGCACCTTTATCGTGCTGGCTGTTTCCTCACATTTTCTTGTGTATTGACTCAGTGCACAGGAAGCGTGACATACTGCACTCCTTTTTTAAGGAAAAGTAAGACAGTTTATGTTTACAGTATGTGAAGAGCTAACACAATACACTGTTATCAGAATTAGTGCAGAGTAATCAGTACGCTATATAAGTTCCTATGCAGATCTACTTCTCAGTAGTTGTCTTTCACCTCCAAATGAAAAATGAATGTTAGGAGTTAATGGATGTTACTGAGGAACACTGTTTATATTCATATCTGTTTTTTTGGTCTAATGAGCATGTGCTGATTAACTAAAGCTAGTTACTTTATTGTTGCTCCTGCCAATGGAGCTGTTGATACCAAATTTAATCTCTCATTTGAATAGACAAAATTGTAAATCTTAACAGAATGTAAATTGATGCAGACCCTGTTGAGGAAGAATGCTACTGGAGAGACTTAGGAGTAGAAAGAGTGCCTTTTGTGTCAGCCATTTGACTCTAAATGTTAATAATGTTAAATAACTTTCATTGCCTACTTGAATGCATGGCTTTCAGATATTTTCTAATCTCTCTCTCTCTTCCTGCCTTAATAGTTAATAAATTTAGTGTAAATACAACCTGATTGTTTTGAACTCAGGTACTCATTTCAGTCTGCGAGTAGAATTGCTCTTCATTTAAATTAGAATGAACTTGGCAAATTTCTTAATCTTTGAAGCTTTACCAAAAAAGAAAACTCTAGGCCTTTCTGGTTTAGTTATCTATGTTGTGTATGATTGTAAATTGGAAACTGGCTTTTTCTTCTGTTGGAGCAAGAAGATTAGTTACCAGTTGTGCAGGACATTTGGTGCAATTTTACCTTGATATAAGTTTTAAAACTTACTTGAGTGTTTGTAGTATATTTTTAGAGTTAGTATGATGTGTTTATCTCCTTAATATTAGATGGAGTAGAGCAAATAGAAAAAAATTAGATATTCTGTGAAATAAGGCTTTAATTATTAGAAAGGTTGAATAAACATGTAGTCAGCTTCTAAAGTTAATTTTTGCAAGTTGTTGAGCCAAAACCTTAAGAGGATTTAAAAAAACCCAACAACTTCTAGCGTGGTGATACAGTAATTCTCACATCCTGAAATGTGAAGGCTGATAGGTTTGGTGAAGAATCTGAGGTACAGGGTAACTTTTGAAAATTGTACAGGTACAGTTTCTCTTGTGATTTCAAGCAAAACCTTTAGCATCAGCTGCTGGATTTAAATATATTTGTTGTTATCTGATATGAGAAAAATCCTGATTGTATTGTAAAGTGAACTTTTAGTGTATTTCAGTTAAAACATACCTTATTTTTAGAGTCAGCCTGAGATTTTTTTTCTTGTGATTGTAGCATTTCCTTCCATCAGTTGTGAAGATCTGAGAAGTAAATAAGGATGAGCTGAATGTCAATAAGCAAACTTTTTGAACTTTTTCTTTGAGCAGATGGACACCCAGTAATGGCAGCTGGTAGCCTGATTGGACACATTGCTTTGTGGGATCTAGAAGAGAAGAAATTAATGTGTCAGATGCAAGGTGCCCATTCCACAGCAATAGCTGGTATGTCATTTGTCCCTGGAGAGCCACTTCTTATTACCAATGGTGCTGATAACGCTATACGGGTAAGTTACAATCGGTGCTGCTATCTGCTGTTACGTTTGGCTTTTTCCTTTTGTAGTCCTTCAAAGTATAAATGGTTAGTTTGGGTTGAAGTAGCAGTTCTCAAATGAAACTAATACAACAAAACTCAAGTTACTGAAGTTGCTGGCTCTCAGTTGAACTGTAGTGGGGCATAATCTAAATAGATCAAGATCCTAGTCTTTGTTCTGGTTCATTTAGCAGTTGTTGTCAGTTAAAATCTCTTCTGGTGCATGTCCTCTGATGGCATTAGCCTTTGCTGGAGGGGCAGAATGAGCAGCAGGAAATGATCAGCTGCCATGGTGGAAACTTCTAGAGTTTTTAGAGTTTAGAGTTCTAAACCAACATGTGAAGTTTGCTGCACCAGCTCCCACCTAAGCCTGTTCCGCTGCCAGGAGGTGTAATTATTGGCAGGGCAATGTTTATCAGCTTTGTTTTTCTGCTGCTTTTTTGCGGGAGGTAGGTATGGATTTTTGATGGACCTGGTGGTACAGGACGTGTATTGAGAAGCCGAATGGGACATAGTGCACCACCAACAAAAATCAGATACCATGGGCAAAACGGAGAGCAAATTCTTAGTGCAGGTATGACTTTTTATTCTTCAGTCTAAGTCTAATTTCCTGCTGTGATAAATAGAATATGCAGAGCCAAGTGTCTTTGTTTTATTAATACAATATATTGTATTTCATGTGTTACGTATAGTGTGTATTTATGAAACATAGTAAGGGGTTAGTGTAGACAGTATCATTTATTACTGTACCAAACTGTTTCACCATTTCCCTGTGTATCAGCAGATAGGCTGAAAAGTAGTTGCAAGCAGAA
Organism: Mesitornis unicolor; assembly: GCF_000695765.1. NCBI lineage: Eukaryota > Metazoa > Chordata > Aves > Mesitornithiformes > Mesitornithidae > Mesitornis > Mesitornis unicolor. Next base: position 12,997 of record NW_010160260.1, on the reverse strand, counting down.
AAGCTTAGGAGCTGCTTTTGTATTTATATGTTTGATGAATAAAAATTGTTTCATTATCTCCTAAGGAACTATCAGCTGGTCAAAATGAAAATCTCTAACAACTAAGGAAATTCTATTGTGACAGGAAAAAAATAAGCAGCATAATGCATTTAGTATCCTTGAGGAGCCACACCACTTTTCCCACTAGTTTGGGCAAGCTTTGTGAGTTGCAATTTTCTTACAGCTCAGTTGTGTCTGTAATATATTCTCTCAAGGTAGCTTGTAACCAAGATATTAATCTAAAAGTTTAAAAATGCATAAATGACCACCCTTCCGTAGCAAGGGTAGCATATTTTAAAATTATAAATAGATCTCTTAAGAAATTAAGACCTAGATCAGACTGCTTTGTAGCCCAGAACGCTTCAGTAATGGAATAATAGGGACACTTCACCTAATCTTTAAGTACTCTGAAGTGATGAAATTGTCTACACAGGCAATGTTTGAAAACGCTACACTACATTTTGGTGAATGTTATACCTAATACAGCACAGCAATACACTATGCTAAAACCAGCTGTGCTTACAACCTCTTGCTGGTTGTCCAACTAGTAACACTGATTCAAGTAACTAGTTACTTGACAGTAGTTCAGCCCACACCAGATGAACCACAGTAAAAATCAGCAATTAACAAATCCTCAAATTTGCTTTTGCAGTTTAGTGCTTTAACTGTACTAAAACATGTGGAGAGGACACAGAAGCAACCACTAAAGTGGAAAGGGTCTCACGCCTTGAGATCTGATGTATCTGCAGTGTAAGGAGATACACACTGCATTCCTTTCTGAATCAGTGGTAAAATGTTGTTTAGCAGAAATGAGGTAGTGATACCATGGCGTGCTGTTCAGGCGCTACTGGTTTCCTTAGAATGCGCATCTCCACAAATTAACTTTGTAGAATTTCACCAGTGTCACTGGCTTTCATGCTGCTTAACATTTCTCCCAGTTCCCAGAATATAAATCCTGCCTTACTCCTGTATCATAGGAGCAAGGATAGGATGCGTGAATACTAGAATTGTGGCATTGCTTTTTCAGAATCTTTAAGTTGACTTGACTAATCTTCTGTTTCCTTTTTTGGCCTAGTAAAAATATTTTATGATTATTTTGATTTTTAAAAGTCATCTCAGTGCCTTTAATTTTACATGCATTGTGCAATTGCATTTTCTCTTAGTTTCTGGTTTGGCCTTATCCATCTCTCCCCCACAGAGTGGACCTATTTGCTAGTTTCAAATTTGAGCCTTCTCTGCCTCTAAATTAAATTAAATTCCTGTCAGTTCTGTGAACATTGGTCACTGGGTAGAGGAGGGAAGTCCTATTAGTGTCCTGGTTCACAAGAAGGATGGACAGCTCAGCTTTTAGCATTTTTGTCTGGTTTAGCTCACTGGCTAACCTGGTTAACTATGTGTAGTTCTTAACCAGTTACAGCACATGGTGTTTAGATAAAAAATAGAGGAATATTGTAGTTGGTGAGGGAGTATAGGGGGTCATGGGAAAGCTTTGGAAGCATTGTGGAGGTATTTGAAGGATGTAGCAGTTTATTTAAAGCTGTAATCATAGAAAGCTGGGAAGAGTCAGATGTTGAAGTGGAGAAAGAAGAGTAGGACAGAGTAATTGAACAAGGAGATGATGTCCATAAAAGAGGTGTCATTCTGATCCATGTGTGGGGCAAAGTTGTAGGAGTGGAATATAGGCCACAGAAAATAATTAATACCTTATTGTAGTGTTTGAGGTTTCTTAGCATTTACCTTCTGCTTTTCTTGCTCAGATAGCTTATGAGTAAACAGAAAGTTGATTTTTGCCCTTCACTGCTCTCTGCTAATATTTTGTCAGGTCAAGATGGAACATTGCAGTCTTTTTCAACTGTGCATGAAAAGTTCAATAAAAGTTTAGGACGTGGTAAGTATTTCAGTGAAAGTACAAATACTGATGAAAAAAGCCCTGACAAGTATTTTTGTAAACAGGAGCCAAAACATTTCTTAGGCCTTATTTGCACTTTAACAGTTGTATTAACTGTATTAAAACTCTGTAAAGCAGCAGCTGGCGTTTTACGTGCATAATTACAACTTTTTACCCTATTCCCCTTCAGTTGACTAAACTATTAGTTAATTCATATTTCTTGACTTTATTTCCTTTGATTTAATACGGAGTTTAATTTAAAAAACACATCCTCCACACAATGCCATGGTTAAGAGACACTTTCTTGTACAGTTCAAAGAACAAGGCTCAGAAAGAGACTTAACAGTTCTTATTTTTAAATATATATACATTGATATATATGTATTTGCATAATTTGAATAGACAGATGTAGATTAACTGATTATGTGTATTCTTTGGGCATAAATTTGAAATTCCTGACTCTTGGATTATTGAAAGGACTGTGTGTTATATTTTGCTTTATATAGTCATGTCTGCATGGCCGTGTTTTTTGTTGTGATGGGGAGACCTCTGTCTCAGGATGTCAGCACAAAGTCCTGGAACAAATAGGTTGAGTAGCACCTCTGTTAACGTAGTGGCTAGGAATTTGCTCAGCATCTCATGTATTTTGACAGGAACTCTGTTAATGTTCTTAGCTCTTCAAACCATAGACAGTAGCAATGCTGTGTTTATGTAAGCCAGATTTTTCTAAGTTTAGGATGTTTACATTTAGTAAATAGTCCTTTTAAAGCCATTGTTCTCAGATCTAGCCATGACATTGAGACACATAACTTCTTTTTTAAGGTTCAGTTAACAAAAAGAAATCAAAAAAGAGAGGTCTTAAGCTTCATACGATGGTGCTTCCACCAATTACGGACTTTGCTTCAGGTAAATAGCCTTTGAGTTGCATTGCAGAGCTTATCTTCATTTTGTCTATTAACCCTTAAGACACTACTGTTCTGAAAGCCCATGATGTGTCAAGATGAGATTATTGAGGTTCTGTGGCTCTTCCTGAGCTATTGATTGACGGTTTAAAATTACGTTTTACTTGGGAAGCTCTTACTTCAAAAAGAACATTTTATTTGAAATGTCTTTATGATTAACTGGCTCTTGAAAATCTCCAGGATTGAGCCAGAATCTTCTGTTGTACATATTATTCCAGGCTGGAGAACCAGCAATTATGGGGGTGAAGATCTTTGTCAGCTGAGAAAGTCTTAGTTACAGCAGTTGATTTTCATTCCCCATTTCCTTTGAGTCACTTTTCAAAGTCATATTTCAATTATTAATTTCTAATTCAGTATGCAAATAGTGAACCTAACTTATTGAAGCAGAATTGCAATTATCCTTGCCTCACCAAAATGTGTTCCTTTTAAATTAATGACCTCCTCTTCAGACTTGGAAGTCTGTTTTGTCTTAAATGTAGTATTCTTTTGTCTTCAGAGGATGATTTGTGATTTCATTTGTTGAAAGGTGTGGATTTGCAATCTTGTGTAGTGATTTGATTATGTATGGTATTTATATTTGCAGGCTTCAGTAATACAGACTATCTGTACATACTTGTTGCAAATGCCTGTGTGTATCTATATATACACACAGATACGTATGCACACACGTACGTACACGGATACGCACACACGTACGTGCGTGGATACGTATGCATGTATGTGCGCACACGAATACGTATGCCCACCGCGGATACGCCCGGACGCACGCGGTTACGCACGTACGTGGGTCCGCGGACACGCGGATGCGTACGTGAGAACGTACATACATACATGGGTATGCAGATACGTACGTGGGTACGTATATGTAGGTATGTATATGTATGTATGCGTATACATACATATATATATGCATATACACGCTTATAAAAGTAGTATTAAACCTGCCTGATGGATTTAAGTTAATAGAACTACCTTAAATTACTTTGGAGACATGAGAAAACATTTATTTAAGTACATTTTAGAGTTGCTTAATTTTTCAGCTATGTTGTCTTTTGTTTGCTGAAGTGAACCAGTCTGTATCTGGTTGTTTTATTCTTTGATGTTCTAGAAATACCCAATTTCATGGTCTGAATTTCTTTTAATGTATACTTCCGGGGGGGGGGGAGAAGTAAACTTGCTTATTATTTAGATCCCCACGTATCATATTTGACTACAAAGTCTGGAATTCTTTTCCTGCAAATGCAGAAAAATCTTTTTGCTATCTGAAACAAACTTAGTTCTTAAGCCCTGCTTTAAGTCGTTAATCTAGTGGCTTTAGCTGAGGAAACTTGAGACTCAGTTGGAAATGTGTAGGGATCAAGCAGTTGAAACCATTTAAGTTTAAATATGCTTTTCAAACTGCATAGACCCAAATATACAAATATATGAAACATCCAAAAAAATGCCTGTGGTTTTTTTAGCATTTTAGTTATATTAGCATATGCATAACTATTTGCCAGGTGTTTTTTTCTGAATGGTAGTCTTTTGGCTGTCCAACAAGAACACTAAATATGAACTGTTTTGCCTAAAGATATTTCAGAGTACTCTTTTATGATCTTAGAAGAGCTTATATGACTTTAGAATGATTGTTTCTAAAATTAGTATGTGTTACATTGCAGAAGTGGCACATCAGAGTGACTGGGATGGTATTGTTGCTTGCCATCAGGGGTATATAACTTGTACAACATGGAACTATCAGAAGACTTCCATGGGAGTTCATAAGCTGCGGCCAGAAGAATTTAGCAAACACCAACCTATTGATATATACGCAACAGTAAGTTTATTTAGGATAGTGTTTCTTCAGCATTATACTAGCGATTTTAATTTATATTTGTACAGAAGCTATATTTAGAATGAAAAAGCACTATCTAGACACGTTTTAGTTGCTTTGCAAAGTGCTTTCTGTCAGCTCAGTGTGTCCTAGCTGTTTCATAACATGTATGGTCTTACGAAAAATGCTGTATATGCATTTTTTCCTTAAACATCCAGGCTAAGTGCAAATTTTATTTTCTGATTCAAATAGGTGGTTGGGGTTTACATTTCATCTGTCATAGTGATGTAGAGTTGACTATGCCTATGATGATTAAGTTGCTCTGTGAATGCAAATTGCTGAACATACTTTTTGAGGGGCCAGTTTGGAAAAACTTATTTCCAAAATTGCAGGCAGAATGTTCCCTCTAAGATGCTTTACAGCTTGAGCTGTTCAGAGTGAAAGTCAAACACTCAATGAAAGAGATGCACATGTTTACTGAGATTTACAAACTTGCAGGACAAGTAGTTCCTGTGGCATACTTCATGTGCTAGGTGTTAATATTACTACTGTATCTTGTGATAACTTGTTTTTCTGACCTTAAGCTTAGCAGTTAAGTGGTAGACAAGATCACAATACCTGATGTTCTTTTTACTGCTAGATACTTTTGACTGTCTTTCCAAAGACATCTAGACCATTGTTACTTTGTTTATTACTATTTAAACTCTTATCTGCTTTTTTGAGATGTAATCTGTTGTTTGTTCTGTGCAATTTTCCTTGAAGAAGTCTAATATTATTTTGTTTTCCTGATATATGTCTTCTAACAACTTCGCTAATTAGATATACAGTTTAAAAATTGTTTTCATAGGTGTTTTGTTTTGTTTTTCTCTTGAAAGGCAGTTGACATTACCTCATGTGGGAACTTCGCTGTAATTGGGCTGTCAACAGGACAGGTAGATGTGTATAACATGCAGTCTGGCATTCACAGAGGGCGTTACGGCAAAGAAAGAGGTAAGAATTGCTACACTTTAAAAATACTGACTCTTAACAGAATGGCAACAGACTAGTTTTATGTCATCTAGAAAACTTCGCAAAGCTTCCGAGTTGAATTTGGGAATCTTTCAAGTTTCTAATTACCCTACACTGTCCTACCTTGCACTATAATCAGAAGTAATTTGAAACCTACTCAGAAGGACAGTATCCCTGTTAGTTTTAACAGCTCTGATGTTAGCCTATGTTTGTTTTAATAAACACAAAATTGTCAGCTACCAAAATGGCTTGCACTAAAATGAGATCCTCTGACCCAAGCTATTTTTGAGATAATCACATTTCCAGTACTTGGCTTCTTGTTATAGGGTTCTTTGTCTTAGATAAATTTTCTTATCTGTTTTGTGCTCCCTGCTTAAAAATAAAGGAATACTTCACATGCATGGGAAATGCAAATTCTAAGCAAGTCCAGTACTTTGGATATGCTGTTATTTTCACCTACCCACTTGCAAGCTGAGGACTTAATGTAAGCACTGGTGTTTAGACTTCTCCTTTTAATGGTTGCGTATGCACATGCTTCATGTCGCCTATCCTCATGCATTTTTGCTGTTGCTTTGTATGTCTGTAATTTATAATAGGGCTCTTGCGAGCTTTTTTTTTTCCCTGTAGAAACAAGAAAAGAGTCCCGACGAACCCTTAAACCTTACTGGGTTTCTAAAAGCCATCTAGCGTAGCAAACATGAAGGTCTCCTAATAACATCATTGTTTGATAGTGCCAGAACTGAGGTTGTAAATTTTGTCTGGAGAGGTTGAACCCCTGGAGGCATTCTGTAAGTGGTTCAAAAAGTCCATTAAGTCTCATATTCAAAAAAAGCCTCCCAGACTGAAAACGAATAAAAGCTAATGTTCAGCTGCAATTACTCACACCTTTTGTATTATATTCTAGTGCTTATTTGAAAGCAGTCAGTTTCTGTACTCATAAAGAAACATGTGCTATTTGAGCAGTCCTGTCAGGTGGCTTTAGAGTTGTTTGTCACATGCTTACAGCTCATTTAATGTAGGTAGGCGAAAACATATAGAGTAGTGTTTGGTATTCTACTGATTTATATGCTGTGTTTAAATTCTGAAATACAACTTTTTATTCCCTTGATTTGCAGCGCATGAGGGCACCATTAGGGGGGTTGCAGTGGATGGATTAAACCAGCTGGTAATCACAGCTGGTAGTGAAAGATTAATTAAATTTTGGAAATTCAAAGCTAAAGATCTAGTTTACTCTGCTGAGCTTTCTTCTTCTCCAAATGGAATTCTGCTTCACAGAGACAGGTAAGAAATTGAAGCTATTTCATGTGCATACTGTTTTGCTATAAGTATGTAAGTCTAGGAGGGCAACCAAATATTCTAAAAAAGTTTAAATTTCTGATGCTTTGAAGTAGAACTGACTACTTGTTGATGAAACAAAATGACTACAGTACATTTTATTACACTGAAGGAATTTAATACTATTTGTCTAACATTATATTAGGATAAAAGATTTTTGGAGCAATGTTAAGATGTTGTTTTTATTTTTTGTCTCTGAGTATTCACTATCTTATGTGCTAATGATTCTTGGCAGTGGTATTCTGGGAATTGCCTTTGATGACTTCACTGTTAGTGTTTTGGATATAGAAACCAGGAAGATTGTCAGGACATTCTTAGGACACCACGGACGGATTAATGACATGGTAATTGTATATGTCACCTGTTACAGTAAATGAGTTAACAAACAAAGATGGTAGATTTCTCCATGTATGTTAAGTCACTGAGTAGTATGACCAGCTGTGAATAGTAAAGCTGTAGTTGAGCTCTACAACAGTTTTAACTATGTTAGTTTTCAAGTTAAAATGTATAGTATTCAAATGGCCAGGTATTTTTACAGGATTTTACTGTAACTTTGCAACAAGCTTATTTTGGGTTTAATAAAGTAAAGCATTAGGAATAATGAAAACCACATTGAGGAGCAAAATTGTGTAACAGTCATAAATGTATATATAGAAAAGATGAGTCAGGTAAAAGGTGTAAAGGTGTAAACAGATCTGAGTTTATGCACTGCACTGATAATTCCTTATTTCATCTTGTGTAATAGTGCTTCGCAGTGTTCATTGAAATAGCTTTTAGATTCTGATTCAGTTCTAAATGCTAGGAAGTATATACTTGACTTCTTTGGTTTTATGCTCAGTGGTTTTCATCACTAATGTAGAAGTGAGGAGCAAAGTGCTTTTGCTAACAGCCAGATATATCTTGTGTCATATATTCAAGCCTGTTCTGAAATAGCTTCTACTTTTGTCCTTTTCTTGCTTTCTGTTTTGCTTTTTGGCCAGACCATTTCATCCTGGTGTTAAGGACCAATCTAATCCTGAACTGTGTAAACAAGACCTCCTGTAGGGACTGACTTGTCAGTTGTGCCATTAAATTGACTCTTTTATTTTAGACTTTCAGTCCTGATGGTCGTTGGCTAATAACTTCGTCAATGGACTGTACCATTAAGACTTGGGACCTTCCCTCTGGATGGTGAGTCAGTTTAAAAACCTACAGCAGAAATTTATTACAATCCCCTTTCTGTCTATTAAATGTCAAAATGCCTTCTGGCTTCATTGTCTGTCACCAGCTTGTACTATGTGATACTCAAAGTTGTACATTGTGTAACAACACAGTACTCAGTATTTTAGTTGTGCACAATACTAGCAGTATGTGCCATCTTCTGTGTGTACAGAATGACATCCTGAAGATCTAATGATGAAACCTGGAGAGTTCATGTAGTGTGAATTAATGTGAATTTGTTCTTTGTCTAGAAGCAGCAGTATAACCTAAATGGAAAGAGATTGCCTAATGTGAATTGTGTTCTGATATGCTGAAGTATATATAGAATCGTAGAATGGTTTGGTTAGAAGGGACTTTCAAAGATCTTATTCAGTCCACCTGCCATGGACAAGAACTAGACCAGTTGACTCAAAGACCTGTGCAACCTGACCTTGAACGCTTCCAGTGATGGGCCATCCACAACTCTGGGCAACCTGTTCCAGTGTCTCACCACCCTCATTGTAAAAGAAGTCTTCCTTATATCCAGTCTAAACCTATCCCCTTTCAGTTCAAAACTGTTGCCCCTTGTCCTGTCACTACAGGCCCTGTTAAAAAGTGTCTCTCAGTCTTTCTTATAACCCCCCTTTACCTACTGTAACGTCACAAGTAGTTCTCCCCAGAGCCTTCTGTTATCCAAGGTGGAAAACTCCCAACTCTTTCAGCCTTTCTTCATAGGAAATGAGTTCCAGCCCTCTGATCATTTTCCTGGGCCTGCTCTAACTTCACGTCTATCTTGTGTGGGGGAAGCACAGTTGGATGCACTACCCCAGTTGGTTTTGTAAACAGAAGCCTGTTCTCACTTACATTCATTTTAGTAACACAGTAAGGCTTTGCTTCGGTTAGTTTTTCATTTGTGCATGCTTGGAGCTGCCAAAAATACTCAAAAGGATGAAAATGATCCACTGTTAGTAGTCTTCTTCTGGAATGTGTACCCAAGTACACACTAGAAGTTCAGTAGCCTAGTGAAAACAGGCCGAAAAGTAACTTTTGAGTTCTGTCAGTGCATTCTTTTAGCAACATATCAGATAGGTTTTTAGTAATTTAAAGCTGTGCTATGCAGTGTGCAGCTCTGCTCATACTTGAGTCTGAATTGTTTCATTTGGATTGATGACTTTTTGTACAATTTTGTACTCTATAATAAAGTTTTCATTTTACTATAAAATGTGTATTGGCTCTCAATAAACAATTGACCTGTTCCTACATGATGAATGACACAAGTCTAAAATAGGACAGAATGGACAGTAGCTGTTGTCTTTTCAGTATGAATGGGAGGGAAATTAACACTGTGTTTGAATTTCCTCTTTCTTACCCTCCTTCCCTTCCAAAATGATATGCCTGCAAAAAATTGCAACATTAATTATAAAACTTCAGAAATGTTACTTGTATTTTTCATTTTTTTAATAACAACACTCTGCAGTGGGAATCTATTCATACTGATTCTTAAAAGTAATCTAACAGTAGTTCTTGTCTGCATGTAATACATAAGTAAATATTTTCTCTTTTCTCTAAGTAACTGCAAGAAATTCTGATCAAGCTGAAATCTAGGCAGGTACATGACAAAGCCTGATTTTGAAAGTAATTGGGTTACATTGTTCTTCCAGCATTTAAAGGAAAAGTTTTCCCATAACGATAGGTAGAGGAGTGGTATGTTTGCTCACAAATAGAAGAACCGAATTATATACTGTACAGTCTGAAGACTCAGCTTTGATATTGCCCCATAAGAGGCTGTAAAACATGTTTTTAGATTACCAAGTCCTATGTTATGAAAAATACCAACTGACTTCAAATAGATGTCATACCACTTACTTACTGAACTTAAGTTTTCACTTGGGAATGCTGCCTAACTGTCCATACATAAATGTTAGTATTCCGAGTGCTTGTTTTTTATATAGGGCTTTTAGAGAATTGGGAAAAAAAATTACCAATTTGTCTACAGACAGTTACAACCAGAAAACTTGGCATGCAGTGCACCTTGCATAGGCAGATTAAGGAGTCAGACATACAAGATGACTTTTCATATTTTGAATGGAGTACTTGAGGCAGTATGATGGAAGAAATGTGTTGACATTGCGAGCTCAACAATTTTATATTTTCCATTGTCTCACTTTTGCAGTTAGGCAGGAAGTGTGAAAGTGAATCCCTTCAGCCCCAAGGCAGGATTCATTTTGCAATTACTGTACATTTTATACCAGCTTTAACTGATTTTAGAGAATTTTTTAGACGTGAGTGGTTTGTGCCATTTGTCTGCTAAGGTTATATGCTGTATTTGAATATTTCTAATATGCTACTTTGTATCCATACTCCTGCTATGCTGCTTGCATTAAGTCATATTTGTGCTGTAATTCAGGTATGCATAGATAAATAAGTTTATCTTTCTGAGAGTTTCTCTGTTGTATTTTCTCTCCTTAGCCTCATAGATTGTTTCTTGGTTGATGCTGCAGCTGTGAGCCTTACGATGTCTCCTACAGGAGATTTTCTAGCTTCAACACATGTGGATGATCTTGGAATTTATTTGTGGTAAGTGTGTAATATATCTGTTTCTACACAATTTCAGATGAGAAGAATTCTTTTAATCACTTTTATCACAAATACAGAATTATTCTGCAGAATATTGTCTCCAGGGTTTTGTCTTCTCTGGTTGTAATTAAGACAGGTATTCTTGTGTATTGTTGTGATTTGTAAATCTTGAAGTCTCTTGCAGATAAGATAATTATTCTGATAATTAAATGATGTCTTTTTTCTAAGTGTTTGTTACTTACTGTAAAGAATTCCTGTCACACCATTCCTAAAGTTTTAACTTTACTATTTTTTTTCACTCCTTTTGAAATGTCAGTGTTCATACACTGTTAATTTCTGAAGAGCTTTTCTTCTTGTCCTGGTATACAATGTTGTTTGAGACGTCTAAGTAAAATTTAGAAGTTGCGATTATTTCTGTTTATTAATGATAGATCAGCACAGATGTAAAATGTATTTTAGTTCAACTTCTTCCTGATACGGCTTTAAAGCAAATGACTGGTTAGGTCCAGTACTGAAGTAACACACCAAGTATTTTGGTTTGGTTTGGTTTTGATAGATCTTGCAGGTTACATTTCTTGCCTGTAGTTTTGTCTGAGGAGTGTTAAATTGTTGGAGCTTTCTATGCTTAAGTAAAAGCAGTATTCAGCATGAATAATGACAGATGTTTTCCTGTAGCCTTGGTTTATATTGACAGAAAAAATTGTTTGCCAGAATGACTTGTGTGCATGTTCCAAACTTGGAGAAAATTTGCTAAGAGTACTTAATTCTGAAATTCTGTGAAAGCAAAATCGTTTATATATGCGTAGTGTATTGTACATAATAAGTACAAAGTAAGCTTTTTAGATTTTTGTAATTTCAGATAAATACAGCAACTAGCAATGATTGAAGTAATCATGTCGTAATGCCATATATATTAAGCATTCTTGGCAATACTGCTTCAGTGTAACTTGTGTGTTTCAGACTTTCAAATCATGTATATCACTACGTTTCATTTGTTGCTTATCTGGTACATGAGGAAAACTAATCTTGAAGAATTGCCATAATGCAGTAGTATTAGACTGCAGTAAAAATAATGTTGAAAATACTTGTCCCTATTCACTTGAATGCCTGTTTTAAAAATGCCTGTCTTATTTTTCAGGTCAAACTGTTCTCTATATTCACTTGTCTCTTTACGGCCCCTTCCAGCAGATTATGAACCTTCTGTGGTGACACACCCTAGCACCTGCGCTGTGCAAGGTAATCTTCATGTGAAAGAGTATTTTATTTTCAGTTTGGTATTATTTTTCAAACGGAAGATGGTTTGCCTCCTCAGTGAAAACTCATTCTGTCTTAGCCTTCTTTCTCTGAACTTTTCCTATTGCTTCTACGATTTTTCACATACTTACTCATATGTTAACATTTACTAAAGTCTAGTCATGTTTTTATGTTCAGATTTAAAGAATTCTATTTTGATGATCTCCACATCTTCAAGGAGAATTTGTAGTTAACAGAAACATCTGTGGTATTTGCTGGCTTTCTTTAATCCCAGACATCTGTAAATACCTTCCATTTTGACCTCTGTGAGGCCAATTTTAAAGTAGGATTACTGTTTGGCAGTGGGAAGGGAATTGTTCCTTGTTCCATTTCTCTCCAGCATTTTTATCTGCCTGTATGCCATGCTGGTTTCACTGCTGTGTATTTTCTTGTTGGCAAGAGAACTGGATTCAGCTGCTCTGCCATATACTTGTGCTAATTTCCCAGGCTTGAAAGAAAGCCCTAAATTGCATTTTTTTATTATTTTATTTAAATGGTTGTGCTTCAGAAGGCCTCTAGATGGAGATCTTGTCTGCCCAATGCGGCGATTGAGAGACGGGACGCAGCTTGATACAAGCAAAATGTTGGTTTATTGTGTGCAGTTGCTTCCTTATACATGCTTACATTGGCTGCGTATTTTAAACTGATTGGTTCATTTGCGCGGGCTGCATTTGATTGGTCAGTGATGCACTGCTACACTAACAAACACCTCTTGCCTTTCAGACACAGCCTCTGAGGCCTTTCTCAGCAGGGTGCCTGGAACTTGCTTTTCTCAGGGTTGAAATACCTGTTTTTCAGGTCCTTGTTTACCCCTTTTATGGTCGTGACTTGAGCAGCACTCAGGGTCCTGCTCCCCAGGCTCTGTCCTACATCGGCCCCTTCCTGTTGCACAAAAGGAACCTTCTT